>NC_061119.1:122855476-122858388 GCF_002878395.1 Capsicum annuum | reverse complement strand
ACTCTAACCCAGACCAGAACCGGCCCACAACCCGGTTAAACTAAATGGGCCAGTTTCTGGTTGGCCCGACCCAGCCCACGTGACACTCTTACCTGGAGGTTTGGCGCGATGCGGAGATATCGCGGAGATTCACTGAAAAAAGGACAATTGGGATTTAGGAGCCCTCCGCTATGTGGTGAAATCGCGAAGTCTTACTGGAAATTGACAAACGTCATTTTAGCTTATGGAACGATGCGCCACTAGCTGAAATGATGGTGTTTTACGATTAAAACTATAAATCGCCATAACTTCTTACCCAGTTATCGGACTTAGGCGAATTTGGTATCGATGGAAAGCTTATTCAATTTCCCACGCAACAAAAAGTTAAAATCTTGAAAATTCCACATATATAAAAGTGTATTCATCTTTAAATCATGTCTTTGACATCTTTGAGATGAATTTAAGCTAGGTAGAAGTACGGGGTATTACACAATCCTTCAGTAAAATTATGCCCAATAATTTCATTGGGCTAATATGGTGTGAGCAATCTCTCATGTATCCCTTGTATCTCTCCCAAGCTTGGGGAAGGAATTCAGCATCTTTTTGAACAAATCCAGAATTCTTGCCTCTGAGCTCTTTTGTTCTCCCAAATGAGAAGAAGCTATTGAGAAACTTTTCTGACAAAGCATACCAAGATATGATAAATGCTGCCAGTTTATTCTACAACTATTATTTTACTTTCTCAATCAATAAGAAGGGGAATAATATCAATTTCATGTATTCATATAAAATATTTTGGTAATGAAAGTTGTCACTCAACTCAATTAACTCTAGTAAGTACTTTTATGGGTCGTCGTGTGGTTTACCCTCATATTGATAAGTGGTCTGCACTAGTGGCACCATTCTCTCTTTTAGCTCAAAATTTTCAGTGATGTTTGGCTTCACAATAGCTTTGGAGGCATTTTACTGATTTATCCTCGCAAAATTTAACACTGGAACATGTGGTGCCGAATGGGGCTGGACTGTAGTCTAATCTACTACATCATTCAGTAGGTATTGAAGAACTGGATTGTTCAAGTTATCATACATAACTCTCAGCCTTCTAAGAGTACGTTCAAGCTCGTGATCAATTAAATTAAGGGATAGCCTTGAATCTTGGTATTTAGCATAAACTAACCTATACCCTGAGATAAAAAACAATAAACAAAAGTGAAATCTAAATAATTCAATAAAAACTTAAAATAGTATTAATTCTTACAAATTCTCGGTAATGGCATCAAAAACTTATTGTGTCCTTCCACACACGCAAGTGTATGTGGTCATTCAAGTAATGAAGGATGTAAATCTAGATATCGTACCCATAGGAATTTGACTAATTGAAGTTCTACCTTGATTTCTTATTCGAGTTATTAAGTATGTGATCAATAACAAAGAGTGATTTGTGTGTTTTGAATGTAAATACAAAATAATTGTTAGCAAGTCGTATATGATTATGCTATAACTTAGATTTGAAAAAAGATCTAGGGTTATAGTATTTTGACAATTCAGTTATGGTGTCAAATCATTCGTCTAATTTGTTTTCGTAAGTTACTAGTTGCAGGTTAATTGTAGCTATAATGTGCGTTTTTTCAATAACTCTAAGCCTACTTGACTATCCCTAACACTTATATTTCTATGATCATCGGTTAATAATGAAGTCCATAAAGATATCATCTGTATCAACTAAGGTAGGTCACAAGGTGAGACGAATCGATTCCCTTTTCCTATAAGGTTCACAAACTAGCCCTATTTCCTTTTTTCACACTTGTCGTTCCCTTTTTTATGTCCAACAAACAAGTCCTAGATAATATTCTCAAGGTGATCAATCAAACAAACAACTGAAAGCAAGAAGAAATAAATAACTTAATAGATGAAAAACAAAATAGATAATATAATTTTTCAAGCCATAACTTTCATGTTCAATCACAACCATAGAAATTAAGCAGATTAGCTACTCCTAAATTTCTTTGGAAGAAGAGATTTCATGAGTTTACAAGGCAAAAATTAAAAATAAAATAAAAAAATAAATTAAACCTTGTTCTTGAGCTTTGCCCTTGCCTTTTGCCTTCCCTAAATCAATTCTCTCCCATAAAAAACATCTAAAGGAAGTTTATATGGTGTTTAGAAATCCTTAAAATGTCAAAAATCAATCCCAATCAGGTTAGGATAAGTTTTATTTTGCGCCTGATGTTGGGCGTATTTATACGTCTAAGCACCATAACTTACCCATGTTTTAGCTAAGTTTTGAGGATAAAATACATAATTCTTGCACTTTTAGTCTATTTTTAGTTAAGTGACCTGACCTATGTGATTAGCATGCTTTTCAAGTACTAATGAGGAAGATTATAGCACTTTGGGGACCTGTGGATAGCAAAGGAAACTTCACATAAAAAGGAAAGCAGCTTTTGGACTGAATGTGATGTATGGGAACTTTTTCCCGGGCAAACTCAATATTTTTAAATAGTTAAGGATGCAGTAGCAATTTATTAGAGAAGGATGTTATTAAAAGCCTTATGGCTGAATTTTTAGGGATTATTCACATTCTATATTATTTTGAAAAAAAGAGAAAGCGGCTTAGCTTGAGGACGGAGAGAGAGAGAAACGCCTTTCTCTCTTATTTTTGTTAATCTTTACCACCAAGATCGTTCTAAGTTTTGGTATGATGAATATTTCTATTGTGATTTCCGTTTTATTCATGAGTAGCTAGGTTTATTTGTTAGGGTTATGGAAACCTTGTAGTATACTCTCTATTGCTATGGGTTTTTCAATTTATAATGTGTTAATCCACTTATATCATTACTCTATTCATTTTGATTGAATTCTCGTGGTTGCAAACATAGGGAATGCGCCATTATAGCAATAACTTTTCTATCGAACAAGTTATTGCTATAATG
>NC_061119.1:122841464-122855376 GCF_002878395.1 Capsicum annuum | reverse complement strand
TGTGTTAATCCACTTATATCATTACTCTATTCATTTTGATTGAATTCTCGTGGTTGCAAACATAGGGAATGCGCCATTATAGCAATAACTTGTTCGATAGAAAAGTTATTGTTTGGAAAAGAGAGTGTGACAAGAAAATAGGGTGTCCAACCTCTATTTTACACGTTAATGCCTTAGCAGGATTAACTTCTTAGAGAGTTCGTACGATTGGTTGTACACTTTGGATTCGAGAGAACTAAGGTGAATAAATCCTTGATGGTTGAGAAACACATGGATTTAGAATTAGAATACATCTCTCTATAAGTTCATGCATGTATAAAATCCTTATTACTCATAGTTAATAGAGAAGTAGAAGCTACAAGGTGGATATAACCCTAATTTGTCATTCACCGTGATCAAATATTATTACACATATCATCTCATCATTACACTAATAATATTATTGTGCACCTAAACTGAAACCCCCCTTACCTTGGAACCTTCGATCAACAGTCTAATAATAATGGCAATACTTAGTGATCATAGTATTCCCTGTGGGATTCGACACCTAACCCAGTTGGGTTCTATATTTGACAGCGACCGCTCGCACTTTCTAATAAGAGTTGTAATTTTGGCGTATCAAATTTTGGCGCCGTTGCCGGGGAATACGGTTCTCAACTAAGTTTGTGATAGTTAATAGACCTTTTGGTCAAAGATTCTCAAATTTTACTTTTTGTTTGTTGTTTTTGTTTTGTTCAGTTTGAGTGGATTGCATGCCAAATACACGGAGATCGGGTCAGCCATTATTACCTATAAATCTTGAACCACATCTCATTGGCAGAATGGATGCGCAACGAGACCCTAAAAGGATAGCTACTCAACAGGAGCAGGCTAGATTAGCTGCATTGGCAGCTGCGCAAGTAAATCAACAGAATGCTGATAACCCAGGTCGGGTATCAAATCTTGATGATAAGGACCTGGGTGATGATGAGTTATTAAATCCAAGGCGTGCAGATGATGTGGTTGCACCAGTGAACAGGAATGTCAACAGAGATCGTCAAGCTAGGATGAGACCCGAACGCCGAGCTGTGCAAGTTGCTTTTGATGATGATGATGACGACTTGGATGGGGCTGGTGCCACAGGGGCTATTATTCCTCCGCCCTTGGCACCCTGAACCAAGTTCAATATCACTAGCACCATGATCCAGCTATTGCAACTCAAAGGGTTATTTGGTGGACTTGCAGGTGATGATCCGAATATGCATCTAATTAATTTTATCTCAATATGCAAATCATTTGACAATCCAGGGGTTGGACAGAATGCAATCCGGCTGCGCTTATTTCTATTTTCTCTATCTGGAGAAGCAACTGTATGGTTAAATGGGCTAACTCTTTACTCTATTACCAATTGGAGGCAACTGAAAGACGCTTTCCTAGAAAGATTCTTTCCATCATCCAAGAGAGCACAATTAAGAGATGAGATAAGCAATTTCGGACAGCTTCCAACTGAAGCTCTCCACGAGACTTGGGAGAGGTTCAAGAAGAAGCTTATGCGGTGCCCAAATCATCAAATGACCAATGTCCACTTGATGGAAATATTATATAGGGCTTTGAACTCGGTGACTAAGCCAGTGGTAGATAATGTTGCGGGTAGGTCATTCATAGACCTTACTTTTATTAAGGTATGTGATATGCTGGATCGTATGACAAAGCAGAGTAGAGCTTGGCATACCAGGGATTTTGAGGTAGCAAGCTCTACTGTATCTATTGGCATGACGGCAGAACAGAAGCAAAGAGAAGAAGAACATGACCAGGATATGCCTCACATGAAAATGCAGATGGACCTTCTTACTAAGCATTTATTATCAGGAAAGACAGAAAAGGTCAAAGCTGTTGTATCACAGGGAAGAGATAACTCCGATTCTAAGAAAGAAGCAATTACTTGAATAATCAGGGGGGTTTCCGAGGCAATGGCCAAGGAAACCAAGGTAAGAACAATCCGGATACAAGGATCGATACCAAGGGAATTGGAAGAATAAGAATGATAGGAGCGATTTGTATGTCCCTCTTGGAAATCGTAAAGCTGTTGTACCTAGCTCTGGGAAGATATCCATGGAGGACATGATGGCTAAGCTGTTGAAAGGAGTGGAGGCAACCAACACGGGATTAGCTGAGGTAAAAAATGATTTGATTGGTTAACTCTCATTCCACTTTAATAAAACAGCTGGAACAACAAATGAGTCAACTATCAGCGACATTCAATCAAAGGAAAGCTGGTACTTTACCAAGTGACACTGTGCAAAATCCAAGAAAAGATAAATTATGTTTGGATATTACAACCAGGAGTGGTAAGGTGTTGGAAAATCCATCCAAGGGCAAGCCTGTGGTTGATAGTATGGAGGAGAATATTGTTGAAGCAGATTGTGATGATTCTGTAGAAGTTGAAAATCAGGATGAGAACGTTCATGCTACTACACCTAGATGTCAGCAGTCTGAAAAAATTGATAATGGGAAGTACAATGAAAAGAAAGTGGTGGAGAAAACTCTTCCAAATCCACCACCACCTTTTCCTCAGAGACTAAAGAAGAAGGCTGATGACACCAGGTTTAGTAAATTCATGACTATGCTGAAGCAGCTGACTATAAATATGCCTTTGGTGGAGGCACTAGAGCAAATTCCAGGGTACGCCAAATTCATGAAGGACCTTTTGACAAAGAAAAGGGCAGCGAGCTATAAACCGACAGATAATTTTCATCATTGCAGTGCAATTGCCATGAGGTCTTTGGTACAGAAGAAGACAGATCCGGGTGCTTTCACTATTCCTTGCACGGTTGGATCTTTAGATTTTGCTAAGGCTTTATGTGATTTGGGGGCTAGCATTAATTTGATGCCACTAGCCATTTATAGACAGTTGGGGTTAGGGGATCCTACACCAACCAACATGCGACTTGTAATGGTAGATAGGTCGGTAAAACGACCTGTTGGTATCTTATATGATGTATTAGTAAAGGTTGCTACCTTTATTTTTCCTGCAGACTTTGTTATTTTGAATTGCGTGTTGGATTTTGAGGTGCCCATAATCTTGGGTTGACCTTTCCTCACAACAGGAAGTGTGCTTATTAATTTGCGAGCAAATGAGCTTTTATTTTGGATGAATAACAAAGTGGTACGTTTTGATGTATGCAAATCAATGAAGCAGCCCAAGGATATGAATGTTCTCTATAGTTGATGTTTATTATGAGGATGAGAAGGAATTATCTTTAGAGAAGCAGCTTACTGTTGAGCCATTGGTTGCTGTGCTTATGAACTTTGATCGTGAGGATGTTAAGGAGTACGAAGAAACTATCTGTGCTTTAACAGGAATGGGGTCGTATTCTTATGCCCCCAAGAAGCTGGACCTTGACCTTAAGAATCGACCTTCACCACCGGCGAAGCCATCTATTGAAGAGCCACCGGTGTTAGAATTGAAAAAGCTACCCAGTCACCTGAGGTATGTGTTCTTGGGTAGTGGAAATACACTACCGATTATTATTGCTGCTGATTTAGGTGAACAACAGGTAGAGGCTCTCATCTCTATTCGGAAGAGGTACAAGAGAGCTATTGGTTGGACTATTGCAGATATCATTGGTATCCCTCCTAGCATATGTATGCACAAAATTCAGCTAGAGGAAGATTGCGTACCCACTATTGAGCATCAGCGTCGTCTGAATCCACTTATGTAAGAGGTGGTGAAGAAAGAAATCACCAAGTGGCTAGATGCATGGGTGGTGTACCCAATCTCAGACAATAAATGGGTGAGTCCTGTACAATGTGTGCCCAAAAAAGGGGGGCATAACAGTAGTAGCGAATGAGAAGAATGAGCTAATTCCACTCAGGCCTGTCACAGAGTGGAGGGTGTGTATGGATTACCGGAAGCTAAACTCGTGGACATTAAAGGACCACTTCCCAATGCCATTCATGGATCAAATACTTGATCAATTGGCAGGAAAGAGATGGTTCTATTTCTTGGATGGTTATTCCGGATATAACCAGATTTGCATTGCTCCTGAAGATTAGAAGAAGACCACTTTTACATGCCCATATGGTACTTTTGCATTCAAACGAATGCCATTTGGGCTATGTAATGTACCTGCCACTTTTCAGCGGTATATGATGTCCATTTTCTATGATATGGTTGAAGACACCTTGGAGGTATTTACGGATGACTTTTTAGGTGTGGGTGAGTCATTTGAGTCCTGCTTGGCAAATCTGAGTATGGCTTTGCAGCAATGTGTGGAATTCAATCTGGTGCTAAATTGGGAGAAGTGTCATTTTATGGTTAAGGAAGGCATTGTTCTCAGGCATAAAATCTCTGAAAAGGGAATTGAAGTTGATCAAGCCAATATTGAAGTTATCGAGAGTCTACCACCTCTAATTTCTGTGAAGGGGGTTCGTAGTTTTCTCGGTCATGCTGGTTTTTATCGAAGGTTTATTAAAGACTTCTCCAAGATTGCAAACCCATTATGTAAACTTTTAGAGAAGGAGGCAAAGTTTTACTTTGGTGAAGATTGCTTGAAGGCATTTGAATGCCTCAAAGGAAAGCTAGTTGAAGCCCCTATTATTGTAGCACCCGATTGGTCTCTACCATTTGAAATTATGTGTGATGCAAGCGGTGTAGCCTTGGGTGCTGTACTTAGTCAGAAAAGAGAAAAGATATTTTATCCAATCTACTATGCGAGCAAGGCCTTGAATGGAGCACAGAAGAACAATACCGTTACTGAACAGGAGCTTCTTGCAGTTTTTTATGCTTTCGAGAAGTTTCGTACTTACTTGTTGGGAACCAAGGTAGTGGTTCATACAGATCATGTGTCTCTAAGATATCTAATGGCAAAGAAGGATGCCAAGCCAAGGCTAATTAGGTAGGTGCTACTGCTTCAAGAATTTGATTTTAAGGTAAAGGATAGAAAAGGTTGTGAAAACCAAGTAGCTGATCATCTATCTAGACTTGAGAGTGAGCACACAGTGCAGACCGACCTTGATATTGATGATGAATTCCCTGATGAAGAGATTCTATCAACTGTGGTGGAAAACTTACCGTGGTATGCAGATTTCGCTAACTACATGGTAAGTGAAGTGATTCCTGAGAATCTCTCCTTTCATCAAAAGAAAAAGTTCATGCATGATGTGAAACATTACTTCTGGGATGAGCCATATCTTTTTCAACGATGTGCTGATGGTATTATTAGGCGGTGCATCCCAGATGTAGAAGTGTCTAGCATACTGGAAGCAAGCCATGCTTCCCAAGTTGGAGGTCACCATGCAGGTGAACGGACGGCCAAGAAAGTACTGCAAAGTGGCTACTATTAGCCTTCATTATTCAAAGATGCCTACGATTTTGTAAGAAGATGTGATCAGTGCCAGCGGCAAGGTTCTATCTCAAAAAACCATGAGATGCCCATGTCCAAAATGCTTGAAGTAGAGTTATTCGATGTCTGGGGTATTGACTTCATGGGCCCATTTGTGAGCTCATTTAGGATGAAATATATCTTAGTTACTATAGATTACGTATCCAAATGGGTTGAAGCAGTCTCTCTAGCTGATAATGAAGGTAAGAGTGTTGTGGCGTTCTTAAAGAGAAATATCTTCTCTCATTTTGGGGTACCCCGTACCATCATAAGCGATGGAGGATCACATTTCTGCAACAAGCTGTTCAGAGCCGTATTGCCAAAGTATGGGGTTAAGCAACATAAGGTAGCTACACCATACCACCCACAACTAGTGGGCAGATGGAGGTTTCAAACTGGGAAATCAAGCTGATCCTTGCTAAGACTGTGAATGCCAGCAGGAAAGATTGGTCCAGGAAGCTGGATGATACCTTATGGAAATATAGGACCGTGTTTAAGACACCAATTGGCATGTCACCATACCAACTAGTTTATGGAAAGGCTTGTCACTTGCCAATTGAGCTGGAACATAAAGCAATGTGGGCACTGAAGCAGCTTAACCTGAACTGGGATGATACTATAAATATGAGATTGGGACAGCTGAACGAGATGGATGAATTCCATCTAAATGCCTATGAAAGAGCAGATCTTTACAAGGAAAGGATGAAAAAGTACCATGATCGAAGGATTATCCAACAAAACTTTCAGAAAGGTGATTTGGTACTCCTTTTTAACTCCAGACTGAAGCTTTTTCGGGGTAAGTTGAAGTCTAAATGGTCTGGTCCATTCAGAATCAGCCAAGTATACTCATCTGGAGTAGTGGAGTTAGAAAACAATGATGGTAGTGTCTTTAAGGTGAATATCTAAAGAGTGAAGCTATATATCGGTCCAACCGACTCGATAAAATGTATAGCCACCATATATCTTAATGAAGTCTGAGTAATCGAGATAACTGTGTCATGCCGCGATAATAAATCAAGCGCTACATGGGAGGCAACCCATCATTTTACTAGGATTTTGTTTTTGGTAAATGAAAATTCAAAAAGAAGAGTTGAGCCACGACCAAAACTAAGGCGCTTGGTGGGAGACAACCCATCCTTCTAATCATTTTTGTTGTTTTTGATTAAGTATAGGTGCATGAAGTACAAAGGAGGAGATTAGTCCCAATTTTGATTTGAAAGTGAGCCATGTCAATGGTGGTAAGTCTAGGAGTGATGGAACAATACAGGTAAGTGGAAGTGGTCAAATGTGTAAGGCTCAAGTATGATTTGCATTAGAGTCGCACCTCGAATTATGTAGATTTGACCCAAAAGGTTTCGTGGTGTGACTTTATTTGGTGACTTTTAATGAGGTCTGTGGTGGTAGCGTAGGCCCGATCTCAAAGCCCACCACTGACCTCGATGGGGGTACGGGGGCCAAGCCCCCGTGGTATGGACCTTTTCGACGAAGAGTGCGCCGCATTTCCAATCGCCTATGCTCACTGCCTCACTTAGGTGATAGATTAGGCGTCGCCTATGTCAATATAGGCAATAGGTTAGGCGTCGCCTATGCTCACTGCCTCACATAGGCGATAGGTTAGGCGCCACCTATGCCATTGCCTAAGCTCACTGCCTCAGTTAGGCAATAGGTTAGGCGCCGCCTATGTCAACATAGGCGATAGGTTAGACGTCGCCTATGCCATTGCCTATGCTCACTACCTCACATAGGCGATAGGTTAGGTGCCGCCTATGTCAATATAGGCGATAGGTTAGGCTCCGCCTACGCCATTGCCTATGCTCACTGCCTCACTTAGGAGATAGGTTAGGCACCGTCTATGTCAACATAGGCGATAGGTTAGGCGCCACCTACTTATACTTAGGCGATTCCATGGGCGCCTCCTATCAACGTAAGTTTTGCCTAATAACCCATTTTTGAATAGATCAAATCAACCCATGTCTCATCTTTTAAATATATCCTTTACTCTTAAACCCCACTCAATTTTTCTTAAACCTAAGCGCCGCCCAAATAACCTTTCCCTCTCCAAGCCCTTCTCTTTTCTCATCTAATATTGCAGGCTCACCTTCATGATTCGTCACGAATTTATCACCAAGTAAGTTGTTCTTTCATGTTCCGTAGTTGGTTCATTGCTACGCTCATAATGTTTAATTGGATTTTGTAGTAGTGCTTAGTGATAAGAGTATGGTTAGTTTGTTATGATTTTGGAAAAATACATCTCATTGAGTGAAAGGATTCTCGTGGGTAATTTTGATTTCACTCCGACATGTATTGATTGATATTCACTGTCATAATTTTTTATTATTATGAAGTTGAACTATTGAAGTTTAATGCATGATTTTGGGAGTTGTAAGCTTGACTACGTGAGTGACTCGTTCATCGATGTAATGATCATGGTTAACCAAAAGCATAAGATTGTGAAATTGTTTCTATGCTATAGCATGATAAGATTTCTATGTGGTAGTCTTGTTCAAAGATTGAATTGCTGAAATGAAATAAAGTTGGAAATGATAGTCAAGATTACAGGACCATTGTGTGCTGCTTCTGTATATCAAACTGAGAAATTATTATGTAAAGTGAAGGGTTGAAAGTGTGACTGCACTGATAATGTTGTTGGCACATACCATCTAAATGTATGTCGATGAAGTCTGAGTACTCGACAACACTCACTCAATTAGTTTGTGCAAACAAATTAAGTGTGGGGTGGTGCCATCACTATTTTCTTCTTTGATTATAGTGAATTTTATGAAATGAGACTAACATGACCCTATTATTATCTCAGGTAACATGGCTCCAAAAGGACGACAGGGAAAGGAGAAAGCATCCACCTCACAAAAAGGTCAAAAAAGGGCAAGAAAGGACCAGGCTGATTTTTTCTCTCTTCAAGTGCCTCGACGCACTTTTGGGATCAAATGGGTTCTGGAGGAGGAAGGGAAGGAATGGTACTGAAACAATAAAGTGAAGAAATATGTACATGTGGAGTCGATGCAGAAGGAAAGTTTAGCAAAGAACTGCCCTCATATTTTGGCAAAGACTATGGCACTAAAACTTGACTTTATCTTTCGAGACATGGGCGAATGTAATCTTGATTTGACTCGAGAGTTTTATGCCAACTGGTCCCCAAGGACTACGGGAAATGAAGTAAAGATTCGAGGGCAAGTCTTGCAATTGAACACTGATTTCTTCAACTCTTTCCTGGGTACTCCAAGTGTGGATCAATCACCACTCAAGGAGCTCTACAACAGACCTCCCTACAGAGCCATCAGACATACGTTGTGTGGATCAAGGTCCATGACCCCGTAGACTCGTCATAAAGATAATGGTCGTCACAATACTTACCCATATGCTTTTTTGAATAGAGAAGCTCTCATATGGTTAAGAATAGTCAATTCCTGCTTGATTCCTGGGACACAATACACTAAGGTCACGCGTGATCGAGTATGCTTGGTATATGCTCTAATGACGAAAGTTCCCATCAACATTGGTGCAGTTATACGAACGTCGATGCGAAAAGCAAGGGTGCACAACAAGTCCCACTTCAGTTTTGGCAACTTGTTGACTGCAATTTTAAGGAAAGAGCACATTAAGGAGGAGCCAGCAGACCATAAGTTGCCATAAAACCTAAAGAAGGTAGATCTCACTAAAATCAAAGATCCAGAAACTAGTCAAGGCATCAACCTTACCACTGCTGAGAGACATGCTCGAGATGAGAGTTTTTTTTGCCATCTGTATGGCATGAATAGGTTTACTATAATGAATGGGGGTCGTGTACCGACTGATGCAGAGCTTTGGCATTTTGACTATGACTACCCGCTTAATGAGCATGCTCGGGCCATATGTGGAGTGGGGGTAAATTTTGAAGAACCTCTAGATGATGATGTGCCGACAGACGATGATCACCGACTGCTAGACTCAGATATGGAGGACAACTCTGATGATGAAGACTCTGATGATGATTCTGACGCAGGGGGTATGACCCCGAATGTAGAGGAAGAGTCCGACTAACCAGGTTTTTGCTTATTTATTTACACTGAGGGTAGTGTGTTCCTTCTTTGTGTGAGGTACGGCTATAAGTACGCGTACGCCTGGATTGCCTTGTCTGCTGTATTGCCTATTGCTTGCCCGCATTTATTCTACAGTTGTTTTGATTTAGCCGTAGTTAGTTAGTTGTAATTAGTCATTTTTCTCAATGATGGATGGATGACGACCGTATTAAGAGAGAATTAGTTAGATTTTTGCATGAAATTGTTCTTATAGACGGCATGGCATTATAACAGGAGTTTGTGCTGAATCACTACTATTGAAATATTTAGGCTCTAAGTTGTGACTCATTCTGTGATAATTGTTTGTAGTTTAATTCATTTATCTGTTGGGTCAAGAATCTATAATGCTCCTAATTAAGTTGATCATATGCCATGTGTGTGTAAGGTTATTGTATATTCTTTGTTGTGACTGATGCTGGAACTTGCCTAGTGTGTGTATGAAGCAAAATAAAGATTGTGAGTTTAGGAGATGATTTAGGCATTTCTTTGGCATCCCTGATTTTTTATCTTCTTTTTACCTACCTTTGTACATTGTCCTAGTGAACACCCATTATCCTACCTTTCTTAGGCATTTCTTTGGCAACCTCATATGTAGCCTAATCCATTTTTTTTAAAAGACCATAATTTGATCCAAAAGCTCCTAAGCGCTTTAAATTATAGAATCAAGTTGAGTAAAGAGTGTGGAAAAATAAGAGGAAAATGGTAAAAGTGATGCCCCAAAGTTTAGTTATTGGTACATGAAAATATTATGATCAGGAGTGGCGCCCTGGTCCTTTCTTGGACATTATGCACCTCGACTAATGGAAATAGTCTAAGCTGAGGGTGGCTATCATAGGGATGCTTAACAAGAAATTGATGCAAAAAAAAAGAGTTGTATATTCCCATTATAGTGTTTTTGATTGAGTAATAAAATGGGTGAAGATAAAAAAAAAAAGGTTGGTAGATGAAAGAAAGGTAGAGTGGTTGTTAAAAGTTGGTCTAAATGGCATAATGTAGTGTATTAAAGTGCTTAGGGAACATAGTCACTATTTCTGGCCAAAATAGTCCTACCCATCCCTTTAGCCTACTTTACAACCCGTAAAGACCTATTTGATCCTAACCTGAGCATTCTGATATTAGTGGAGCATTACACTAAGGCCAAGCATATGGTCATCAGTTGTAATCTAAGAATTCTTTGTGAGAGTGAGAGCAAGCAAGTTCTTATACCCATATTTCTGAAGAATGCAAAACTATGAGTGATTATGGGTAACTTTTTATGTGAGCGCACATGGTTGATGATTGTTGGATAGTTTTATATGATTTTTTTTTGGCTTAACTTGTGTATATGAATTAACCAACTTAATGAGTCTATGTTGGAGGGTGAGTTGTTTCTAGTAATGATCAAGAAATCTACTCTTTGTTAATAATTGCAGTGTATGTCTTGTTGAAAATTTTGTGTTGCTCTTGTGAAGTTTAGTTAGGTATTCGCATGGATGTACTATTTTGTTCGAGGACAAACAAAGCTTTAAGTGTGGGGTGGTGATGTTGGGCGTATTTATACGTCTAAGCACCATAACTTACCCATGTTTTAGCTAAGTTTTGAGGATAAAATACATAATTCTTGCACTTTTAGTCTATTTTTAGTTAAGTGACCTGACCTATGTGATTAGCATGCTTTTCAGGTACTAATGAGGAAGATTACAGCACTTTGGGGACCTGTGGATAGAAAAGAAAACTTCACATAAAAAGGAAAGCAGCTTTTGGACTGAATGTGATGTATGGAAACTTTTTCCCGGGCAAACTCAATATTTTTAAATAGTTAAGGATGCAGTAGCAATTTATTAGAGAAGGATGTTATTAAAAGCCTTATGGCTGAATTTTTAGGGATTATTCACATTCTGTATTATTTTGAAAAAAAAGAGAAAGCGGCTTAGCTTGAGGACAGAGAGAGAGAGAAACGTTTTTCTCTCTTATTTTTGCTATTCATCTTTACCACCAAGATCGTTCTAAGTTTTGGTATGATGAATATTTCTATTGTGATTTCCGTTTTATTCATGAGTAGCTAAGTTTATTTGTTAGGGTTATGGAAACCTTGTAGTATACTCTCTATTGCTATGGATTTTTGAATTTATGATGTGTTAATCCACTTATATCATTACTCTCTTCATTTTGATTGAATTCTCATGGTTGCAAACATAGGGAATGCGCCATTATAGCAATAACTTGTTCGATAGAAAAGTTATTGTTTGGAAAAGAGAGTGTGACAAGAAAATAGGGTTTCCAACCTCTATTTTACACGTTAATGCCTTAGCAGGATTAACTTCTTGGAGAGTTCATACGATTGGTTGTACACTTTGGATTCGAGAGAACTAAGGTGAATAAATCCTTGATGGTTGAGAAACACTTGGATTTAGAATTAGAATACATCTCTCTATAAGTGCATGCATGTATAAAATCCTTATTACTCATAGTTAATAGAGAAGTAGAAGTTACAAGGTGGACATAACCCTAATTTGTCATTCTCTGTGATCAAATATTATTACACATATCATCTCATCGTTACACTGATAATATTATTGTGCACCTAAACTGAAACCCCCTTACCTTGGAACCTTCGATCAACAGTCTAATAATAATCGCAATACTTAGTGATCATAGTATTCCCTGTGGGATTCGACACCCAACCCAGCTGGGTTCTATATTTGACAGGGACCGCTTGCACTTTCTAACGAGAGTTGTAATTTGGGCTTATCGCGCCACAGCCCAAAAGCGAAGCTATGGTGCAAAGAACAACCTAAAATTCATACCAATGGCTAAACTTGCGCCAGTACTCCTTGCTTTGGCTGAGTGTCACAAGACTTCGTGACGGCAGCACAAATACGTGCCAATGCTTGCTTTGCAGCAGCGGCGCAAAGAACATTATTTTTGCCCTTCCACACTATTTTGCAGTGCATTGCGACGTAGATTCTTGCTTGATTTTTCTTGGTTCTTTGATGTTCTTTTTATTCTTGTTTAAGCTCCAGATACCTCAATACACTCCTATATAAGTAAATCATGAAACTCAATATAAATCATATTATTTAAATTCAAGATAACACCAAAAATAGAACAAATGTAAGGCGGAAGATGGTAAAATAAGGTAATTTTTAACCTCACATCAGTGATCTGTCATTGCTCTCCTTCATGTTTTAGTTTGTTTCTTCTTTTTCAATAATTTTCATAAGATGGTTGTTGGCACTGCAATATAAATAGAATTGAGTTTTGAGAAGCAAAGTACTTTCCAACATTTAGGGTTCGTTTAGTAAAGTGTATAAGAATGATGTTGAATAGGATGTATTTATTAGTAATGTTTGTATTAGTTACGTTAAAATTTGTTATGGTGTCATTAGTTCTTATACACTAATGGTTTGATCTATTAGAAATAATATGCAAGGCATAATTTTTATAAAATAATATTTGCTTACAAAAATATTCTCCTTTAATTTTATACGCTTCTTTTCAATAAGTTCTTTTTCCGTTAAAACTTCACTTACTCATTTTTCCCCAAAAATTAAATTTAAATTGTTTTTAGTATTGCTTCATTATACTTAAAATAAACAATTAAAGTTGTTGATTCAAGTTATTTAAATACCTCATGTGCACCTACTAAAGATCTTAGCTTATTAATGAGTTTTAGAACTATATTATTATAGAATAGAATCCATGAATAACGTTTAATTTATATCTAGAACTATATTATTATAGAATAGAATCCATGAATAACGTTTAATTTATATCTAATTTCGTGCCCCCACCCCCACCCCCACCGTCCACCCAATAGACAATCCTTGATTCGTTGTTGCTACCTATCATTGTAACTAGTCTCCTTCTCTTGTGGTAATTACATTGTTCTTAATACACTGAATAATCCATAGGCCGCTTCAGAAAACAAAGGTGTGCATTTAGACAACAGAAGATAAAAGTTAATCAATGGCAGCAGTGGAAAATGTAATATGGTGGAAAAGGAGCTAGGAAATGTTTGTCATTAATCAAGCCAAATGTATGTGTTGAAATATTTTGTATTACTAATACATGAAAAAGAGTGGTATTAGTAATTTTTTTATTATTATTTTCTATCCGTTGTCCACTACCTGCATTAGAGCTCGACTAATTCAGATTCGCAACGCGTAAGGCCTATTCGGGGGAAGAACTCCCTGCCAAAGATTTTTTCATACTCAGGGCTCGAACCTGAAACCTTTGGTTAAGAAAGGAGTAGCTTCATCCATTGCACCACATCCTTTTGTGGTAATAGTGTGTTAATAATACAGGATTAGTAGTGCTGGAATTAGTAGTGTTGACCTTATTTTTATTCAGTATTTGGTTTGATATATTAAAATTAAAATATATAGCTATATTTCTAATAAAAATATTGTTTATTCACAAAATTATCCTCCACATTCTATTGTTTTGTGTATATTCTTTACAAAGCTTTATTATTCATCTTAAATGTTAAAA
>NC_061119.1:122832656-122841364 GCF_002878395.1 Capsicum annuum | reverse complement strand
CAATATATGTTATTTTTTAGTCTCAATTTATGTGATACAAATAAAATTTTGATAATTAATTATATTTTAAATATTTTTTTAGATATTTTAAGTTGTTAGCTATTGTAATTTATAATAATTTTTTGACATTGTAGTTTACTATTTTAAGATATGTTTTATTTTTCGTCTCAATTTATGTGATACAAATAAAATTTTGATAATTAATTATATTTTAAATATTTTTTAGATGTTTTAAGTTGTTAGCTATTGTAATTTTTAATAATTTTTTGACATTGTAATTTACTATTTTAAGTTGTTAGCCATTATAATTTATAATATTCTCCTTGTCCAAACTTTTGTAGTATTGATAGTCTATTATATTTTAAAAATAATTTAAGTTTTTAATTATTCAAATTTATAATACTTTTCTTCTATTTCAATTAAGTAACATGGATATAATTTCGATAGTCAATCAACTATCACGATTAAAATCGCAAAGATATCTTAAATGACTCATAATAACTCATTAGAATTGATACAATTAAACTACTATAAAAAATAGTTGTGAAAAAAATTTAAGCGGGTCTCATATAAGATGTCAAGTTAATTTAAAACATCAATAATTAATTTATTATTTTTTTATTTATTTTATTTTTTATTAAATATTATTTTTAAAAATATTTAGATGACTCATAATAATTAATTAGGAATGAAATAGTAAAATTAAAGTTGAAACAGCTGAATCAAACGTCATAAATATCTATTTCACTTTTTTTTATTAAATATTATTAATTTTTAATACTTAAATGACATATAATAATCAATTAGGAAATAACTTATTAGAAGTAATATAACAAAATTAATATAAAAAATAGTTGTGAAAAAAATTTAGACGAACCTTATATAAAATGTCAAGTTAATTTAAAACATCAATAGTTTGTTTATCATTTTTTTGTTTATTTTATCTTTTTTTATTAAATATTATTAATTTTTTTAATATCTAAATGACTTAGTAATTAATTAGGGATGAAATAGTAAAATTACAATTGAAGCAACTGAAACAGATATGTCATAAATGTCTATTTTATATTTTTATTAAATATTATTAATTTTTTAATTGAAGTAGGCATGACGACCGTCTCCTGCTTCCCTCATGCTTCTATATATACTAGAGGAGCATGGCCCGTGTCAACACGGGCCAACATTAAGATATTTTAATTATGTATATAAGTTAAATTAATGTCAATTCAAATTGTGAATTATAAAACATGAATACACAAAATTAACATATTAAATACTTGATAATATTTTTCAAGGAATCAAGTCTCACAAGATAATTATGTATATTTTATTTATATAAATGATAAATTTGGTGCATTTTTAAGTTTTAAATCTTTAATCATATGACAAAGGGTTATCTAGTCATGCATATTACATCACATGTGGCTTGCAATTAATAATTCAAAATTGCATTTTACTCCCCTACTAAGTTGATATAAACATTTTTTGCTTTCATTTTCTCATTCTCTTTTATTTGTCAACTTGTTCTTTGAAGTTAAATCAAATTAATATTTTAAATTTAAATTTTAAGTGTTTCAAAAATTATATAAAAAAGAAAACTATATGTTACCTTTTTTCATATTAATTTAAGTTATTTGACTTCGAGAACACGATAAAACATAATTATGTAGATGTTTTATTGAACTATACTTTTATATATGTTCCTTCCATTGAAATATAGGAGTCGTTTGTTAGGGTGTATAAAAATAATTTCGAATAAAATGTATTAGTAATGTCTGGATTAATAATGCTTGTATTAGTAATATTGATATTATTTAACATTATTTCTTATACATTGCTTGGTGTGATGTATTAGAACTTATTTTTTCAATCTTGATATATTTAAACAAAATTTTTTTAAAAATGAACTGCATATATATTCTAAGATTCATTTGAGATTTAGTACAGGCTCAATATATGTTATTGTTTGTCTTAATTTATGTGACACAAATAAAATTTAGATAACCAATCATATATTTAATATATTTTCAGATATTTTATGTTGTTAACTATTGTAATTTATAATATTTTTATGTAATATTTAAATAATATGCGTTACGCTCATTGTCCAAACTTTCATGGCATTGATAGTCATTATATTTTTAAAATAACTGAATTTTTAAATTAGTGTGATGTATAATATTTTTCTTTTATTCCAGTTTAAGTGACACTAATTTAATTTTGAGAGTCAATTAAATATTTTATATCTTTTAAATTTTTTAAATTGTTAATTATTGTGATTTATAGTATTTTTACATATTTTTGAAATATATAACAGATTAAATTATTTTTAAAAATTTTAAGTTGTTAACTATTGTAATTTATAATACTTTTTATGTAATTTTCAAATAATATATGTTACTCTTCTTGTCCAAAATTTTGTGTCATCAATAGTCAATTATATATTTTAAATAATTTAAAATTTTAATTATTATGATTTATAATACCTTTTCTATTCCAATTTAAGCGGCACAATGTTTTGATGGCCATAATAATTAATTAGGGGTGATTTAGTAAAATCACGATTGAAGCAGCGAAACATACGCGTCTTAAATGACTTACAACAACTAACTAAAAGTGATATAACAAAATTACTATAAACAAAATACTTGTGAAAAAAATTTAAGTGGACCTCATATAAGATGTTAAGTTAATTTAAAACATCAATAATTAATTATCATTTTATATATTTTACCTTTTTTATTAAATATTATTAATTTTTTAATACTTAGATGACTTATAATAATTAATTAGAGATGATATTTAGTAAAATTATGGTTGAAATAATTTAAGCAGACATGTTATAAATATAAATTTTACTTTTTTAATAAAATATTATTATTTTTGTAATGCAAAAATAACTTAGAATAATTAATTAGGGGTGATATAGTAAAATTACTATTGAAGTAGACATATTATAAATGTCTATTTTACTTTTTTTTAATTAAATATTATTAATTTTTAGTATATAACTGACTTATAATAATTAATTAAGGGTGATATAGTGAAATTATGAATTTAATATTATTAGGTTTATAATACATAAATGACTTATAATTAATTAGGGGTGATATAGTAAAATTACGATTAAAGCAGCTGAACCAGACATGTCGTAAATGCCTATTTTATTTCTTTAATTAAATATTATTAATTTTTTAATATATAAATAATTTATAATAATTAAGTAGGGGTGATCTAGTAAAATCACGGGGCAAGCAGACTGTTGAAGCAGCGTGTCGAAACCCCCTCTCTATATATATATGTGTATTGAACAAAAAAAATAAACAAAATTGTTGGGTCTTGGGGCGTTGTCTCTCAAAAAATTGAAAAGTTAGCTCTTCTCCCTTGTATTATTTTCAGCACTTTTCTAAAACATGGCCGAATTTATAGCCAAGCAAGGAAATTTCAGCGCTATTAGGAGCCGTGATGATCTTAGGATAAAAATAATCTGGACAGGCCAATGAATTCGCTAATACAAGACTAACAAAAACTTTTATTGAATCACCTTATTTCATTGTGATATGTTTTTTACTGAACCCAAAAGGAGCAGCCAATCTTACTATGAATCAATTGTATTGCACACGGGATATTTGCAAAAGATTGCATGACCAAATAATGCACAAGAAGCAAGAACTGCAGGGATTAATGGAAAATTAAACAGAGGAAAATCCCATATTTTGGACTTGCAAAAATTCTGTCTTAATGCAGAATTAGAGCATCGATGTCTGCTTCTTTGGAAAAATTTAGAAGGAGAAAGGGACAAAAGATTTGAGGGTACCTTTGTCTTAACTTATATTATTAATGAATTAATATCCATGTATTATGAATATCGCCAAATGAAATGTATTTGTTATACACCCTCTAATATCAAGTAGATATATAACTAATACTTGTATTAGTTATATATAGCACCAAAGTACTAAATTATGCCACACACTGGGGTCGTTTGGTAAGTAAGAACAATGCAGAATATAGCGTATTGGTAATATTTGTTTTAGTTATACTTGCATTAGTTATACATGTATTATTTCATATACATTATTTGGTTTGATGTATAAAAAATAATACATCTTACATAATTTATATAAAAGAAGTGTTTGTTTACAAAAATCCCTTCTTTGATTTTATACACTTTTTTTGCAACAAATTTCTTTTACCATCTCAAACACGATTAGTATTGTTGAACTAGTATATAGAGGTTTGGGATTAATTGCAACACCCCCGTCTTTGCGCAGAAATGTTACGTTGATAGATTAACATAGTCAAAACAAAAATAAAATACAAGACGTAAAATTAAGAAATAGTCTCAATTTTCTTTTTATCTTTTTAAAGACCCTCAAAGTAAAGCAAAAATATGTTATAGTTATTTAAATCAACTATTCATTGTTGTAAATTAAGATAGTGAGAAAAAAATTTGTGAAATATTTTGAAAAGATTCACTGTTGCAAATTAAAATGACGGGAAAAGGAATGATGAAATATTTTGAGAGAAAAATTGAGGGGTAATAAGGTCATTTAATAGGTTAATGTATGTGTTTAAAGTCTTTGTACTACTAATACATAGGAAATGGAGTGTATTACTAATACATATTTCAATACACAATAGGGTGTATAACTAATGCTTGCTTTAGTTATACATAGGCCAAAAGACGTACCAAACAAGGTACTAATAATACATATTAACTAATGCATGTATTGTATTTTACAATACACTCTACCAAACGACCCCTAAGTGTGTAATAGATCGCATCAATAGTTTAAGTATGTCTTTAACTTTTCATGTATAGTTTAGAATGAAAACGATAACTTTTTTATGTCTTTAATTATACTAATATATCCATTAAAATCCTTATATTATTAATACCATAATTTATCATATATTAATTATACATGACACACCAAATAGAGTGTATCACTACTACTTGGATTGAAAAATTGTATCACGCTAGCTATTAGAATTACACAAAGGAATATGCTTAAAATAGTAGTGCTTCACCCTTGTGACCGTGACTTGTGAGCTGGGAACATACATGGGGTTGGGTTCCCGTTAATGTCGTCAATTGCGCAGTGAATCGCTGCTCACTTCACTCATCTGCCCAAAGTCCACGCGTTTCAAAGCCCAAGATTTGTCTTCTAATTTCCCGTTTCTTTTTAGGTAACTTACATAAATTTTAAATATTTAACGGTTATAATACTTTATCTCAATAATTTATTAAATTACATCATATCCCGAATATTTAAATTTATAAGATATATTTTTAGCCTTGATACGTATGCATTATGGTACATTTATAATTTAGTGGTTAGTTAAATAAGGAAGTAACTAATTTTCAATTATTATGAGGAGTAAAATTATGCACAAATTGTGGAAATGATACATCTAGTTCGAGATGTATTACAATGATACATCTGGTTCCAGATGTATTACAATGATACATCTGGTTCCAGATGTATTACAATGATACATCTGGTTCCAAATGTATTACAATGATATATTTCGTAAAATTACTCATTAACCATTAAAAATTCAATCTCACATCAAAGTAAATAATTACATTTGTCAAATATATGTTAAATGTATCAAACATTTATAAATAAATTAAAAATATGAATCACTATCACAAAGTATATGTCATATGTATCACCAATATTGACTTAATATGTCATATGTATTGTGTCATATGTATCACCAGTATATGTCATATGCATTGTAATACATTTGTAATTTAGTATTTAATTAAATAAGGAAGTAACTAATTTTCAATTATTATGGAAAGTAAAATTAGGTACAACTCATGGAAATGATACATCTAGTTTCAGATATATCACAATGATACATTTCGTAAAATTACTCACTAATCATTGAAAATTCAATCTCACACCTAAATAAATAATTTATATTTGTCAAACATATGTTAAATGTATCAAATATTTATAAATAACTTAAAAATATAAATCACTATCACAAAGTACATGCCACTGTCACATTGTTCAATTTCTCCTCTTTTCCTTAATGAACACTGACTTAAAAGTTGAAAAAGAATTCAAAACTGATAAAAAGATAAGAACGAAAAAACAATGAAATTGATGAATAAGTTGCAGTAAAGAGATAAAAGTTATATCAATTGATGATAATTTGGGAAAGATTTTAGGGGATGAAATATTTGAAAAAAATCTTCAAAGAAAAATAGACTGCATGTATTAATCGTGGAGGTTTTATTCACATGTATCAAGAGTAAAATATAAAATTCGAGATTTTAAGTAATTATTTAAAAGGTAAGGAATTTTGAGTAATAAAACCTGTTAGATTTGTGATTTTCTGTAATTTATCCTTCATTTTACATTTACATTAATTTTCATATATATAGTGAGGATAATACTTACAAAAATACCTGAACTTTGATCGGATTTTCAATTGAGCATACTGAACTTTGCGGGCTTATTACCCCCTAGATTTTTTAAAGTGGATTTAATTTTTTCCCGAAACTCTATATCCAGTTTTGATGGCTGGAAGTGTATGCGCCAATCTCATTTTTACACATGTATATACACGCGCTAACCTCATATTTACACGTACTCAAATGGGCAGATATATGCCATTAAAATACCAAAAAAATCTAAGGAATAATAGGACCCCGTAAAGTTCAGTATGCTTAACAGGTATTTTTGTGACACTCCACCCTTTATTTATCTGTCTACATAAATTCTACTCCCTCCGTCTTATTTTATGTATCATTATTTTCTTTTTAATCCATCCAAAACGAATGTCATCTTTTTTTATTTAATAGCTATTTAAAAATATAATTTTATTTTTATTATTATTAATCCACTTAATTAAAAAAAGATACTAATACATTTTTTGATAAAGGAAAATTTGATAAATATTATCAGTTTTTCCTTAGTTTCGATCAAATGGCGTAAAATAGTAGGAGGGAGTAATAAAAGCCATTCACATTCCACGCTGGTACTAGAGACTAGAGTAACACTAGTACTCTGCTCCTAGTTCCAGCCGACAAAGAGAAGAAAAATGGAGGAAGAACAAGTAGGAGAGGAGTATCTTTTCAAGATTGTGGTGACTGGGGACTCTGCCGTTGGCAAATCCAACTTGCTTTCCCGTTTTGCCCGTGATGAATTTGACCATAACTCTAAGGCCACCATTGGAGTGGAGTTTCAAACACAAGTTGTGGAAGTTGATGGGAAGGAAATTAAGGCTCAGGTTTGGGACACTGCTGGTCAAGAACGTTTTCGGGCTGTCACTTCTGCTTATTATAGAGGCGCTGTTGGGGCTCTCGTTGTTTATGACATCAGTAGAAACACCACTTTCGTCAATATCAAACGCTGGCTTGATGAACTCAACAGTAAGCCCTTCTGTTTTCTTTTTATTTCTATTTTGCTTCGCCTCATTCAAACATCTCTAGTTATTAGCTTTTGTGGATTCCTTTTCTTCTTGGCTATATATGCAATATTTTGGCTTGATCTGGATCCATTGCTTCTTTGCTCTGTTAATTTATAAACTTGGTTACTTTTAATTTCTTTCCCTTTCTGCTAAATGGATTTGTTCATGTGTCTCAAAATTTTTGGGCGTAACTCATCTTTAGTGATAATATAAGTCGTGATTTGAGGCAGCAAATGTGGTTCTACTTCCCGAAAAAGAATTCCGGTATAATTATATGGGAACAAGTTAAGGGATGTCATCTGGATCCATTGCTAGGAAAGTTTTAAGTCTAATAAGCTAGTTATAAGAGTATCAAAATTGTGCGCTTGTTGGAAAAGATTATCAATAATGCTGATAATTTCACTCAATCACTGATTTTGTGTGTATAAGCATGCGTTACTTCCCAACCTTCTTGAAGCTTATCATGTTGTAAGTTTGAGGATCTTTGTTCATATATGAGTTTCCTGTTTTGGAGTGAGCTGTTTTTCTTTTGAAAATTTTCACTAGGTATGATTGCAATAACGTAATGAAAACAAATGGCCAGGCTTGGATAGCTATATAGATTTATACACTGGTAAGGCTATTGTGCGCGGCTTGACTTTAAAAATAACTGTAAGACATACAATTTTTAGATAATTAGTTGTATTCCTTTTATGGAGTCCACCATGTGCTTATTTGTCAAGAAAAGAAATGTAAATATAGCTCTGATTTTCTGCATTGTGGAGGCTTTAAGGAGCATTGCTTCAAAAATTGGTCATCTTCTAGTGCGTCTTCCACGAGCAGTTGTGCTACTTAGGAAATTCTGCTGGAATTCCTGGACTGGTCTGATTTTCTTACAACCGACCCCATCTAGTTTGAATTTGAGTTGTTATTGTTGTTAAAGTGACCAAAATCTGAAGCTCTAACATCTTATGAGCTAATTTTCAAAAGAACTGCAGAGTGAGATTTCCCATAGATAGCATGATGATATTTGTTCTATATTGTTTTATTTCAATTGTTTACTGGCTTCACATTAAGTAACAAAAAATTCATGTATCATCTCGTCAATAGACAATTTGTCTTATCAGCTCAACATTTGAATCTTTGTGGATCTTCTTGGGCACTGCAATTCTGCACATCCATTGCAGGATTCAACATGGTGGCTCAAAATGTTCGAAAAAATTCTCTTAAGTTATTCTTTCTGCTATAATAGCAAATGCATAGACCAAATTTTGTTTCTCTCAACTTGGAATCAC
>NC_061119.1:122731612-122829656 GCF_002878395.1 Capsicum annuum | reverse complement strand
ACAACAGCCTCAATAGGGTATAATTTTATCTTTACGAGGCTACGAAATAAATATTTGAGAAAGGATTGGGTTTTACGCAACTTGTGAAGTTCTAATTCTTCATCGTGACAATGACCTTATTGGGAAAGATTTGCACGAATGGGATTTTCAGTGTCATCATTTAAACTTTGATCACGTTATTAAAAGTTTTGCAAGAATAGATTAGTGACCCAGATTACGTGGCAAAATTCTGACCAAGATTTCAAGTTGATGGACATAATCGTCAGAATTTCTAGTCAAATCTCAAGAATTGGCCACAAATCTTGACAAACTTCAAAATTGATGTCAATATCTTGATGGAATGTGACTCAAAAAACAAATCCTAACAAATCGCAAGAATTGTCTACAAAGCTCAGGCGAGTCGTCATAACTTGTGTAAAAGAAAAATCCAATACATTTTTGCTTCAAAATTGATGCAGATCAATTCCAAGTTTGTTGTACAACCTTTTAATATTAATTACAACCACCTTCAATGGCTAATTCAAACGTAAGCATTTAAAATCAGAAGAGCCATTTATTTTCTTCAAGTTTGATCCGGTAGGAGCAGCTAAGTTATAGTCGATCCACCGGAAAAGAGGATATTTTTCTCAAGCTCAAAATTTAACAAAAATGTTATTTAATTTTCTTCAATCCAAATCATGGATAACCAATAAAAGATCAACAGAACATACTCAACTTGATTTCAGCAGAAAATATGTAAGACTTTAATTTTCTACCGCACAAAGAAAAAGGAGAAAGGAGGAGATGATGAATTCCAGCAAATGCCTATATCTGCTAAAGATTTCACTAACAGGGCCAAAATTTAAATGAATGAATATCCTCCAGAAAAACACCCAACGTAACTTCAACTTACAACTATCAAGTTGTGAACCGACCCGGCCCCGATGGCACGGCGGTTACTCCCCGATGGCACGGCAGTAACAGTAACCAGTGAAGATTTTGATATTGAGGCTAGCATAAGCACATTGGAAGAACAATCAAATAAAGTACAGAACCGACTACCGTCACTTCAAGAAAAAAAAAACAAATCCAAATTTGGAGTTTCATTTTCAGCTGGCAGTGAATCACAAAAACAAAGAGGCAGATTCGAGATTTTAATTTAATGGATTCAGGATTCAGATTCTAACCATTGAACCCATCACCTGGTCATAGTTCAACATTTTCAGCAATTCCAGTGTGTTCTACTTGGATAAATCTGTCTAGGCTGATAGTTTTATGAGCACATCTAAACTACTAGATCCGCTCCAACGGAGGCCCAAGAAATATAAACAAAGAATATACTGAAAAGCAGCACATCATTAAATATTTTGTAGTCATAAAAAGAACGGCTACATATACACGACCAATTAAGGCAAATTAACTTTCCTATACAGAAGATTTTATGGCTTCCTCAAAGCAGAAGCTGCACCCATGACAACAGCTAACACAAGGCCCAAACCAGCACCAAGTGAAGCACCAACAGCCGCAGCATTCAGAGAATTGGCCTTTGCCTGAGAATCTTGAATTGCATCTGCAGCAACTGCTCTCTCCCGAGCCAATTCCACAAAAAGCCTATCTCGGGCAAACTCCTAGAGACAACAAAACCACACCTGTGTCATGAACAACTGTAGCGGGTGGGGGGCTGTTTAAGAAGTTCACTTCCAACTCCTTACCAGCAAAGCAGCTTCTTCATGGCTCCTAAGTATACGATGGACAAGCTCACACAGAGCAGATACCCCATCAATGGGGAGAACAGATGCTTTCTTCTGGAAAGGCCTTCGGACTAGTTCAAGTGGAGCAAAAATTAGCTTTTGGACACCAATCAAACCCTCTGGATCTTTCCCTTCTTTATACCAAGATTGAGGAGCACCAGCAGCACTGGGCATAACGTAAGGACACGAGTTGATAACCTCAGTTGTGCTAGGAGATGCTTGATATGCCTTCAGAACAGAATTAATAGCTGCCTTTTGTTGGTGCGCGCTGACAGAAAACTTGTTTGTAATGGCAAGTATCCAAGGTATTCCAAGAGATTTTGCCTCATTTAGGAGAAGGCACATGGCAGGTTGCGGTTGCAAGGCATTTGACTCTTTGTAGTGAGGAATTCTATGAGATAGGTTATGCACGAGTATAATCAAATCGGTTTTCTTACAAAGATCGCGAATTCCTTTCCACAGTTCATCCCTGAAATGTGTTGCCTCCATGTTCAAATTCTACA
The DNA here is from genome assembly GCF_002878395.1 of Capsicum annuum. Taxonomy (NCBI): domain Eukaryota; kingdom Viridiplantae; phylum Streptophyta; class Magnoliopsida; order Solanales; family Solanaceae; genus Capsicum; species Capsicum annuum. The sequence goes on along the minus strand of NC_061119.1, from coordinate 122,827,423 downwards.
AAACAAAATATGTGGCCAAGACTTTGAGCACTTACAACTAAAACCAAATAAATCTAAGCAATGACAAAAAAAAGCCACCAAATGAACACATGATCATCCATGGAGATACACAAAAATAAGTGAGAATTTTTTGTATTTTTAAAGACTTTCCATTCCAAGGAAGCTTGGCCAAAATATCTAAGAAAGATCGCCGGCCAAAACTCTTCCCTCTTTCATAATTCCTCTTCATGATTACCCACTCTCTCCAAACCCTTGCTGCAATAAGATGCTTGCTTCAGGATACTGGAAGATGTATGATGTGTTTTGTTTCACTGGGTATGTTTTCCCACTCAAATGGGACCCAAGATATAACTTGCAAAATCAGAACTCATATGACGGAATACCGAGCATAAATAAATAGTGAGGAAGGAAATGCAAAATCAAAGCTCATATTACAGGAGTGGCGAGCATACAAAAATAGATTACCAGAGATGTGTTTCTGCCAACACTTTCAAAGGTTGACCTTTTTTTCTGGAAAAGGTGCATGATATTACAATTTCTCGCCCTTAATTATGCGAAATGGTAGAACATTATCCTCCATTAATAGTTGGAGTAAAATGTACCTGCTACCTACCCTGCAGTTACCAAATGAGCTCAAACATGCCCTTATTCACAGATTGAGTGTTAGTTGATCCTAATAATATTTTGAATGAAGTGATTAGCACCTGAGGCTGCCATGTGTCACCCACATGATAAAATTGCTGTAAATTAAAAGAGAAATAGAGAAACTCAGCTTGATTATTCCCTCAAGCCATTGGGATGTAAATAGCGTTTACATGTCCTAAAAGGAAAGGAAATAAATACCTAATCAATACAAATCAATACCTCGTAAATATATAATTAATACATAATTATAATAGAAGTAAATGAAGCTACCTACCATAGTTACATATGCTATAGGATATTCAAAAGATTCTAACACTCCACCTCAAACTGGTGCATATAAATTATATGAACCAAGCTTGTTACATAAGTAACTCGTTTTAGGACTGGGTAGGGACTTGGTGAATGTATCTACAAGCTGATCACTTGACCGCACGAACCTTGTGACGATGTCTCCTGAGAGTAACTTTTCTCTCACAAAATGACAATCATTCTCTATGTGTTTGGTCCTCTCATTAAACACCATATTCGATGCAATGTGAAGTGAAGCTTCATTAGCGCACACGAGTTCCATTTCTTTAGTATCTCCATTTGCTTAATCTATATGAGTTTGCATGTTGCCACTGCCATAGCCCGATATTCTGCTTTTGCACTAGATCTAACAACCACATTTTGTTTCTTTTCCAAGACACCAAATTTCCCCCAACTAGAACATAGTATCCGGAAGTGGATCGTCTATCAAAGAGTGACACTGCCCAATCTGCATCTGTATATCCAATAATTTTCTCATGTCCTCGGTCTTCTTAAAATAGTCTTTTCCTCGGAGCACATTTTATGTATCAAAGAATGCGAGTAACTGCATTTCAATGACTATCAAAAGGAGAATTCAAGAACAGACTTACAACACTAATTAGGAAGGTAATATTAGGTCGAGTCACTGTCAGATAATTCAACTTTCCTACTAGCCTTCTACATCTTCTAGGATTAGCTCCCTTTCCTCCCCCTGACCTGGTAGGAGATTAACATTTGAATATATTGGAGAATCAATAGGCCTATAACCAGTCATCCCTATCTCTTCAAGAAGACTATCTCCTCAAGAATATCAAATGCATACTTTCTCTGTGAAATGGCAACTCCTGATTTGGATTGAGCAACCTCAATGCCAAGAAGTACTTTAATTGCCCAAGATCCTTAGTTTGAAAGTGCTGAAAAAAGTAATGTTTCAATTTGGCAATTCCCTTATCATCATTACCTGTGATAACGATGTCATCAACATACACCACCAAATACAAGCATAAACCTGGACCAGAGTGATGACAAAACACAGAATGGTTAGCTTCACTTCGCACCATGCCAAACTCTTGAATAACCATACTGAACTTCCAAACCATGCCCGAGGAGATTGTTTCAGTCCATAAAGTGCTCGTCGTAGTTTGCACACCATGTTACTAGACTCTTCCTAAGCAACATAACCAGGTGGTTGCTTTATAAATACCTCATCTTCAAGGTCTCCATAAAAAAAGGCAGTTTTAATATCCAACTGGTAGAGAAGCCAATGACAAACAACAACCATGGATAAAAAGAGACAAACTAAATCAATCTTAAACACAGGAGAGAATGTATCACCCAGTGTTCAAGGAAGCATGATGCGGAAAAAAGCGACAAGGCTCCGCATCACGCATTACACGAAGTGTGAAGCGATACGCGCACATAATTAAAGTGAAGCATTGAAGAAGAAGTCGCAGTAGTGGTAGTCGCACAGTGAAGAAGAAGAAGTCGCAACAGTGGACTTTATTGAATTAACTTTAGAAAATTGCAGCGGTGGCAGTCACCGCAACTCTTTTTTTTTTTAATTTAAACTTGACCCTAAATATAAAATCAACATGAAGTGACTCTTTTTTTAATTTAATATTGACTCTAAAAATAAAATCAACATGATGCGATCGCATAAGCTACATGCAGCGAGGGGGCTCGCATCGCTTCGCATCATCGCATTATGCGAAGATAGAGCACATTCCTGAACAATGGTATCACTATAGTCAAGACCAAAAATATTTGTATAACCCTTGGTCACTACTCAAGCCTTTAGGCGATTAATCTGTCCATCGAGGCCAACCTTCACTGTATATACCCAATGACAACCAACTGTAGACTTACCTGGAGGTAGAGGAACAAGACTCCAAGTACCACTAGAGTGCAAGGCAGACATCTCCTCAATCATGGCTTGTTAGCTTCTCATGTAGTCTTAGGAATAGACACAGATGATAGAGATGATACAGGGGCAGAATGGGTCGGTGAACAAATGATGACAACTCAAACAAGTATAGATAGAATAAGGCTTACGAGAAGAGCAATTGCCTTTTCGAGTGGCGATGGAAGGACTCTGTGTAGACAAGTCCTCAGCAGGTAAGTAGGTAAGGACTCTGGTGGCGAGCGTGAATCATCTGGATGTGGACGACAATGATAAGCCAATAGCGGTAGAGTTGCAGCAGTGGAAGATGGAGTTTTAGAAGGTGATGTGGAAGGATAGACTATGGTAGGATCCCAAAAGATGAAACTGGTAGAACCTTAAAAATGCCCAACTATTTAGCAGGAGAAATGTAAAGTAGGGCTAACCTTAAAAAAAAGTAACATCAGTAGACATAAGGTATCGCTCGAGGTAAGGTGAGAAGCATCGATATCCCTTATGTACCCTTGAGTAATCGAGAAAGCATATTTAAAATAATGAGGAGCCAATTTGTCGTATCTTGTAAGGATATGGACAAAGCATGTGCTTCCAAAGACACGTGGTGGACGAGAAAACAGGGTTAAGTTGGAAACAAAACAGAGTATGACCTGATCTTGAATAGCGGAGTAAGGCAATCAGATAACTGCATCTCCCCAAAAATGCAATAGAATATTTTCTTGTATTAGAAGGGTGCATGCAGTCTCAACAATATGCCTATTTTTTCTCTTCGCTACCCTATTTTGTCAGTATAAGGACAAGAAGGCTGATGAAGAATGCCATGGAAAGACATAAATTGTTGAAATTGAGATTATAAATATCCACGTGCATTAACACCAAACTTATTTTATATTTCAACAAAAAATGTTTGAAATATGGAGAATAATTAAAAATGATCTTTCATTAAGAAAATCCAAGTACAGCTTGAGTAATCATCAATGAAAGTAACAAAATACTTAAAACCCAATGTAGAACTAACTCTACTAGGACCCCAAATATCATAATGAACTAAATGAGAAAAAAACTCTGCACAATTATTACGACTGCATAGAAAAGTAGCTCAGGTATGATTCCCTAATTGACACGACTCACAATCTTATACAGGTTAGACAAGCTAGGTACCTTCAAATAAAGTTTAGATAAAGTAGGTTGTCCCTGTGGACTAAATCCAGTGAGTCGAAGGCCGAACAAAATGTAGTAGACTTGTGGCAATTAAGCTAATAAAGTCCATCAAACTCACGCCCTTCGCCAATCATCCTTCTCATACTGAGGTCCTGTATAACAAAAAAGTCACTAAAGAACAAGACAACAATTTAAAGACTTGGCCAAATGACCGACTGACCGAAGGCTAAAAGGACAACTAGGGACAGAAAGAAGATTATTCAGAGTCAATGGAAGTAAAGGATTGGCTTGACCAACTCCGATTGCCCTAGTCTGAGAACCATTAGCTAACATAATAGTGGGAAAGGATCGGAAGTAAATGATATTAGTCAATAAGGATTTGTTACCAGAAATGTTGTCAAAAGCGCCTAAGTCCATGACCCAAGGGCCAAGTGTGGTGCACCGTGAGATACAAGAAACAAGCAACAGGATTACCGGTCTGAGCAACGGAAGTTATTAATGGACATGTATGCTTACTCGCTTGATACCGAAGAAAGTCATTGTATTCTACTTTAGATAAAGAGAAAAGTTGATTGGTTAGATTACCGGTGGGTTCAATCTAAGCAACATGGGCATTCTTTGGTCTACCATGAAGAGTAGCAGACATCATGAGTATGACCCAATTTGTTACAATAGCTACACCTTGGCCAAGGTTTCCTAGAGCGGCTTCTATGTTGATTTCCAATTTGAGATGCCAGAACAAAAAACTCTGCGAGTGTCACAAGGTGACAAGATGACATAGGTGGTGCAGCCAATCGCAACATTCGAGCAAATCTGGCACAAAGTGAAGATCAAATGAAGTCCAGCAAGTTCTGCAACAATCGAGCAAATCTCGCACAGAGTCAAGATAAGATAGAAGTCCAGCAAGTGTAACAACTAAAAACATCTTCACGCGTTGCTCCAATTATTTTTCAACACTTGAAGTAGTTGGCATCAACTCAATGAACTCTTTCATAACCGCCTGAACCTATCCAAGATACTTGGGCACACCTAAATCCTGTTTTTTGAAGAATAGTCAACTAAGAAATAAAATTATAAAAACGAGAGATGTCATTTGTGTATAGACCATGAGCCTTTTCCCAAACCAAGAAGCAAGTTTGGAATGGTCGAAACAACGGCATCAACATCGAATCAACAATTTTCTATAATAGACTACACAATTGAGCATCAATCCGGCAAAGCACCGAGGTGACTGGTGGTGGAACAAAGAAGTTAGAATGAAGGTGGAGACTAAGAAGGTGGCTTATGCAAAGTTGGTTGAGAGTAAAAATGACGAGGAGAAGCAGACTAATAGGGAGGAGTATAAGTTAGCTCGGAGAAAAGCTAAGTTAGTGGTTATGACGGCTAAAACAGCGGCTTTCGAGAGCTTATATGCAGCTTTAGAGGAGAAAAGCGGAGATAAGAAGTTATATAGGCTTGCCAAGGCTAGGAAGCGGCTAGCCCGTGACCTTGACCAAGTGAAGTGCATCAGGAGGGGGATGGAAAAGTGTTGTAGGATGCCCACGTTAGGAGGCTTAGGTCCAATTCCATAAACTTTTGAATGATGAAGGGGACAAAGATTGTGTTAGGGACTTGGAGCACCCAAAGAGGTGTCGCGATAACAGTTATTGTAGGCATATCAAGGTTGAGGAGGTCAAGGGTCCTATTCGTAGGATGCAGAGGGGTTGGGTGACTGGTCCAAATGAGATTCCGGTATTTTTGGAAGAGCCCTAGTAGGGCAGGTATGAAGTGGCTAACAAGGTTGTTTAACATCAATTTTAGGGCAGCAAAGATGCTCAAAGCTTGGAGATGGAGTACGATGATTGCATTATATAAGAACAAGTGAGATATTCAGAGTTGCAACAACTATAAGAGTACCAAATTGTTGAGTCATACTACAAAGGATTGAAAAAGGGTGGTAGAGTTGAGGCTGAAGCGGATCGTGACTATTAGGGTGGCAGAGTTGAGGTTGAGGAGGATCGTGAATATTACCGAGGATTAGTTAGGCTTTATGCTAGGCCGCTCGACTGCTTAGGCCATTCACCTCGTGAGGAGGTTAGTAGAGCAGTTTAGGGAGAGGAGAAAGGACTTGCAAATGGTGTTCATCGATCTCGAGAAGGTGTAGATAAAGTCCTCGGGAGATTTTGTGGAGGTGCTTGAAGGCTAGAGGTGTGCCTGTGGCATACATTAGGTCGATTTAGGACATGTATGACGGACAAAGACTTCTGTGAAGACGGTAGGAAAAGATTCAGAGCACTTTTCTGTTGACAGGATTGCATCAGGGATCATCTCTTAACCTATTTTTATTTGCCTGGGTGATGAATGTCTTGACGTGGCGTATTCAAGGGGAGGTGCCTTGGTGTACGTTATTTGTTGACGATGTTGTATTAATTGACGAGACTCGAGGAGGAGTTAATGATAAGTTGGAGGTTTGGCGACAGACCCTAGAGTCTATAGGGTTTAGGTTGAGTAGGACTAAGACAGAGTACTTGGAATGTAAGTACAGTGATTCGACGCATGAGGTTAACGTGGTAGTGGAGCTAGGTTCTCAGGCTATTCGAAAGAGAAATAGTTTCAAGTATCTTCGATCTATGATTCAGAGGAATGAAGAGATTAAAGACAATGTCACCACTGTATTGGTGCAGGGTGATTGAAGTGGAGGTTCGCTTCAGAAATCTTGTATGATAAAAAAGTCTCCTAAGCTTAAAGGTAAGTTCTACAGAGTGGCAGTCTAACCGACTATGTTGTATGGAGCGGAGTGTTGGCCAATTAAGAACTCCCACATCCAAAAGTTCAAGGTGGAGGAGATGAAGATGTCGAGATGGATGTGTGAACTTACGAGGAGAGATAACTTTAGAAATGAGGCTATTCGATAGAAGGTGGGAGTGGCTTTAGTAGAAGACAAGATACGGGAAGTGAGGTTGTGATGGTTCAGGCATATGATGATGAGGTTCACGGATGCTCCAGTATGGATGTGTGAGAGGGTAGCTATGGATGATTTTAGGCGGGGTAGAAGGAGAAAGAATAAATATTAGAGGGAGGTGATTAGGCATGACATGGACTGGTTACAGCTTACAGAGGACATGACCCTTGATAGGAAGGTGTGAAGACTGTGAACTAGGGTAGAGGGTTAGTGGGTCGGAGTGCGTCTGTAATAATAGAGAGGAGTGATTTGTTTGCATCTATGCCTATAGTTTCTTGTAGTTTCTTGGTCGTAGTATTCTGATGATGTTTGTGATCTCGAATAGATAATTTATAGTATTATTTTGTCGGTATCTTGTTTCTTTTATTATCTAACAGTGTTATCCCATTTTGTTGTTTATTTTTATGTTTTTTGTTTTTATATTGTTATCTGTCCTAAGTCGGGGGTATACTGGAAACAGCCTCTCTACTTCATCTGAGGTAGTGGTACGAACAGCGTACACCTTATCCTCCCAGACCCCACTTTGTGGGAATAAACTAGGTATGTTGTTGTTTGTAATTGAGCATCAATCTTCTCCCATTCGTCCTTATCTTTTTCATCAACATCCATAGCCTCTTTAACCAAGTAGTCTTGAACCCCTTGTCTCTTGCATCATAGCTGAATCGAGGAAGACCAAGATAAGTAGTTCACACTACCTATCAAGGGTTAGTGGTGATGGAGTGGTTGGGATTGCTTCAAACCACAGGTTTAGAACTAAAAATAGATGAAGTGAGGGACATTATGTAGATGTTACCAAATCTGGAAATTCTGCAATTTGCAGGAAGCTGGAAGCAAACAGTTACCGAGATCTGGAAAACAGAAATGGTCACCGGAAAAATCAGATCTGGCCGGCATCTGGAAAACAGAAACAGTCGCCGGAATCTGGAAATGCTGCTTGTTGGGGTTTAAATAGCTACGTTTACATGTCCTAAAAGGAAAGGAAATAAAGACAAATAAATACCTAATCAATATATAATTAATACCTAATTATAGGAGTAAATCAAGCTACCTACTATATTTACATATTCTATAGAATATTCATAGGATTTTAACAATTCCAACCCACCCCTTTTCTTATTCATCAACCCCTTTGTTGCATTCTGTTCCGTGTTGAAATTTTACCTTAATCGCAGCTTCCCTGCCGGTCCAACACCTTCATAAAAATAACTGTTGCTTCACCGTTGGTCCAACACCTTCTTCCATGAATGACCAAAAAATAACCTCCACCTTCACAAATTTTTAAAAATAACAAATCAAGAACCCCAAATTCCTTCCTCTGCAAGAATCAGCAGAATTAATCTATTTCCCAGATTCTGACCTGTGACGAAAAAGAAAAAAGAATACTCTTTTCTTTTGGATTTCAATTTCAATGTTCATTAAAAATTTAACCTTTGTTTAGGAGATGACTGAAAACTGAAGAGAGAGTGTGCCGATGTGGGAATACAATACATTATTGTAAACCCCATTGGTATGATTGTTTAGTGGAAGAACAAAGTCGAAAAAGTGGGTTTCTTCTGAATTTAATACTGAAGTTTATATTTGATCTAATTTTTTGCTTCAAGTGGGCCTATATACGAGTGGCTAAATCAAACCCAACTAGCTCATGTTTAGGTTGGTTATTGACCCACCTATTTATTAGCTCAAGCCATTCCAACCCATTAAAAATTGGGCTGATATCTTTTATTTAATATGTTATATATAGCCATAATAAAGAAAAAAATAATTTTATTCCTTACTAAAAATTTAAAAAAACAAAAACAAATAAAGCAATTAAAACTTTCTTTTGGATCTTGAGGCGTTTGTTATCTTGACCCGGTCAAATTTGACCCAACCCGCTCAATTTCCACCCCTAGCCACCTATACATGTCTACATCTGGGTTTTAAGTCAACGGTTCAAACTTTACACATGAGTTTTTGATGTTCTTGAATCCCGAGAAACTGGGATTTTCTTTGGATAGAATCAAGTATAATCGAATCTTGATCTGTAGTTAATGGTTTCCAATATCTGAGTTCTTCATTGTTGGAATTTCTTTTAGTTGAAAACGGGATTCTTTCACCCTTTATTGGAATAAGCTGATTATAGGCAACTGAGTAGTTCTCCATTTTCTGGAAATCCAATTGACGATGGGGAACAGAGGTGCCTACCGGTGGTTGAGGTGCCAGAGGGAGCATTGGAGGAGATAAAAAATGAAGAGGTGGTGGCTATGAAGGTAGTCACGGTGGTCAAAAGGGAATATGTTTAAAGGAAACTGATAGTGGTGTTGATGAAGGGGGAAGGCCCGCTGATAGGGGTTCTAAGAGGGTTTGAGTTGGAGTGCCGGAGGCGGATTTCGGAGATCTGTGGGCTTATGGTGAAAGTGGTAGAAAGGTGGAGGAGATCTTGGTTGGTAGTGGCTGGTCTAGTGGAGAAGGTGGTGGCAGTGGGGCAAAATTGATGTTTTTGGTCAAGGGGTGGTCAGTTTGTTTAAGGTGGATTAGAGGAGATGAGGATAGAAGAAATATAAAAAGAAATAGGTTAAAATTTTACCACATGGGAGACACGTGGCAGGCTCAGGTGCTAATCACTATATTTAAAATCTGATTAGAATCAAATAACATCCTGTTTGTGAGGGGGCAAAAGGACATATTTGAGATCATTTGGTAAGGACGGGTGAGCATTTGACCCCAACTATTAATAGGGGCTTAGTTGGACCACTTCACATGATTTATGGCAAAATTAGGACCTTTGCACTTTTTTCTTTATATAACCGAGATATCCCCAAAGGTTGGCTTGTGAATGGTTCGAAACTTGGTGGATAATAGGTCTGCCCTTTATTCTACTACTCCACTTAAAATACAAGACTTTTGTCTGAGGCAGAGAGCCTGAATCCATGGTGTGAGCCTAAGACATACATCGACCATTTGTCTCTGACCACTAGACTAAAGCCATGGAGGCCAAAGGTGTAACCATGGTGTGAGCCTAAGACATACATCGACCATTTGTCTCTGACCACTAGACTAAAGCCATGGAGGCCAAAGGTGTACTATATTTTTTCTAACAGTTTCTCCAGATATTTCCTAGTCATGATGGTGCAAAATCTGTTCCCCTAGACAGAGTTCGACATTCGAAGAATTGATAACAAAATCACTTCCTTCATCCCCACATATGTAACCTACTTTAGCATGCACACTGCTCAAGAACAAAATGGTTGGATAAATTTATTCAAAAAGTTTGGTAGAGAAATGTGAAAAATACACTTTTGAAATGTAAAAAGGAGAAAAGTTAAATTGAAAGATGTCCCATCAAATTCAAATAACATACATAGTTGTACTTGCTTTTGGATTTTTGGCGAGAGAAAAAACTGCCACTAAAGAAAATGGGCCACCATTTTGGGAGGGAGGAAGTGACTCAAATCCCAACAGCCGGCAAAGCTAATGATAGGATCTTTAAAAAAATTAGCAATGCATTATTACGAAGGCATTTAAGTCTTCCATATTCAAAGCAACACCCAAAGAAGAGAGCTGGAGCAAACAAGCTAAGGAACCTGCAGATTAATTCCAGCTGAATCAGAATAGCACAAGCCACCAGCAATTCCCTCTTGAACATCATCATCTGCATTTAGATTTTCAATACTCTCAGTGAGGGCACTTCGGCCTCGATCCAGAATTGCTTTTAAAAGAGAGGTTTTACCAGAGCCCTACATAATTCACAAGTATTAATTACAAAGATATCTAAAACTTCATCAAGTCCGGAGTCTAGTTAAAAACTAATCATACCTCGAGGCCAATTAACCTAACCCTACGGGTTCTCATATTAACCTCTTTCCAGACAGTAGAAAAATCAGTTGTACAGTATATGACAAAATCATCTAAACCATCTGGGAGTACGACATTCCTTCCTTCTACCTTGAACACATTTTGCTTCCATTTCGTATCAACATAGGATGAATCAATTGACGAGAACATAGGTATATCCTCCACCATATGGTGCTTAGGGGGTCGTCTCAGTGGACCTCCAACTAGTACTTGCATACTTTGAACTTCTGGTAGTTCCCCATGATCTGATGAGTGAGCCGGGGGTGATGGAAAAGACTCCACGGAGGTTGAACACCTAAATTTCATGTTTTGACAATAAATACAATCTAATCAGAACAGACATATAATGTATCTCCTCGGTGTTTTAAGCCATTCATCAGGTAAGCAATTCTCAGTATTACAATAATCTATTATACTTCTCTGGTAACTATGACCTATATTATCCATTAAACATGTCGTCGGGGAGAGGCCAGAAGGAACTGATTCACGAGCATGATCAAACAGAGCTCAAAAAGAACATATTTAACTACTTTTTGGAACCCCCACAAATCTATCCTTTCCTTGCTTCAGATCCTTTTGGCCTAGTCCTGACTGACCAGGTAGGAGCCAATTATCTACCAAGCTGAAGAAGCAGAAACATGATAAAAACTCCAGCATAAAGTCCAACCGCAAAGAACAAAATTTAATGACAATATCAGGACAGGAACGACAAAGAACAAACACACTAGGTGCAGCATTACATTTCATATTCTAGAAGTAAAGAAGGACATGTTTCGGGTTGTCCCAACTTTTGGTACAAGCCATCATCTCCCCAGGCCTTCCTAATAATCTGCATAGCTTCCTTCTTAGCTCTCTTATATTTGAAGGCTTCTTTGTCTTCTACTTTTGGCAACTTCCTAAAACACTCTCTTCATAGCTTCCCTCTTAGCTCTCTTATATTTGAAGGCATCTTTTCTTGCATTGTTCAATTACGACGACTTTTTGCAGCTATAGCTCAAATTGTTTGGGTGATGCCCCCGAGAATTCGTGACCTAATATGTAGTTGGAAGAATATACAAGGAGAAACTTATCAAAAAGAGTGGTGAAAGATTGTTCCAGCTCTCATATGGTGGACAATTTGGAAAGAGAGGAATGCAAGATGCTTTGCAGGCAGGTGCAGTTCAATCCAGAAGATCAAGAGCTCCTGCATTTCTCTTCTTTATGTTTGGTGTAAAGAACAGTTAGTAGATGATATTGAATCATTAGTATTAGACTTTTTAGCCTCTTTGTAAGTTCTGTTCGGGGCAGTATTGGTAGATATGATATACCAGGCCTTTTCTAGGGTGCTGACGAATATAACATGTTATCGATTTCAAAGTAAAGAACTCTTTGCACCTCCTCATTCCACCACCAGGATTCCTGTGGTAAAGGTCTTAGACCTTTACACTTAATGGAGGTGCGGATGTAAATGATTTATACCTTTGTAATGACCCTTCATGTCATTTATCATATTTCCGCCGGTTAGAGCTTCTCCATAGCTGCCCCAAGTCATTTATGACTTGCTGGGGCTAACAGTTCGGTTACCGGACAGTTCGTTTGGTTTTTAGAGCCAATTCCCAGTTTAGAAGTCTTCGCTTGTTCCAAATAGCCACCGGACAAAAACTTTAGTAAAACGATCTTGGATGCAAATTCGAAGTGCGCCAGCAGCTCCAGAATATCGATTTTAGGCAAGGTAGACCTTTGGCTCAGGTCCCGATGCACTCGAGCTCATTTCAACCTATTGGTCGGAAAGTTGAAAAATCAGAAAATATGGGTGCGAGACACACATTTGGTCTAAACGACCTTGGATGAAAAATCCAACTTCGCCAACACGTCCGAAACGTCGAAATGAGTGGGGTTACATAGTTCATTTGCGAAAATCGGATTCCGAATGAATCTCGAGGCCTTAGTGGAAATTTGGAAAATTTTCTAAGTTTGTTGGTGTTGATGCATGTGCGATCACACAAAGCCTATTGTGATCCCACTATTGCGACCGCACAAGGGGTAATACGATCGCAATATCCCTTTTTGAGTCAGGGATCGCAATAGCAACCCCTAGGACTTCGATCGCAACATCTTCATACCTGGTATGGGTATAAAATGACCCATTTTAGCCGCGTTTTGGTCATTTTCTCTTCATCTTTGAGAGCTAAGAACCCTAAAAGGGTGTGATAACTCAAAATTGGGTCTTGTGGATGACTTAGGAGCTTTCTAAACATCTATTATCGTGATTATCATCCGAATTAAGGTAAGATTTCATCAATTCCTTGGTGAATTTTCTTAGTTTTTGACCCAAAGCCCCAAATCATAAGGCTTGATTTTAGCCCAAAGTTTGCTTGGTTTTCACCCATTTTTGAGGGTTTTGACTCCATGAGCTTGATATCATGTTGGGTTGGCCTTGGAAACGTATTTCCTGTAAGTACGACCCACTTGGAATTTTTGGTGTCGTTTTTGGACCCGAAGCACAATGGTACAATATGGGTATCGTTATTCTCGTATTGATGAGTAGATTATGATTTTGATAGTGTGATTGCATTTCGAGATTGTGAAGTAAAGATGGATGTTTGGTGATTGATGTAAGATTTTGCGATTCGGCTTTGAGGTAGGCTTCCATCTACTCTTCTTCGTAAGATGATGTGTATATATATTGAGTGTGAATCTGAATGTTAAGATTGATTATGGATAGAATGACTCAGTCTTGACTATTAAAGTTTGGGGAATAGATAAGGGTTTTAGACCCGTAAGGTGAAATGCTTAGTACCTTTTAGAATCCTATTGGCTTCTCTCTAGATTGAACTAATTCGTAGAATGGATATATCATAATGCTAGTTTAGGGATGTGGTTTAAGTGTTGGAATCATGGTTAGTACGATTAACCTTATTTGGGCTAGTCTAGTGATCTTGAAACCGTAATTGGGATAGAGTTGACGTAAATGCCTTTGTTTCTAGACGAAATTCCTATCTTAGGATTGGTTATGGATTACTTGTCATCTAGAAGTTGAACGAGATACCTTAGCCTAGTTTGGGGTGTAAATTGCCTAAATAAGAAAATTGAGGATTAGAAGTGGATTCGTCCGACCCACTTAGGCTAAGACTTGTGTTAGCCCTTATGGACTTAGTTGTGGATGCTAGGCATAGTTGAGACTATTGAGCCTTTAGAATAAGCTTACTTCGTGGCTTGATAAATTGTGATGACTTATCCCGGATTATGACTAATGGCTTGTGGCCATGATATTCCTTACAGAAGAGATAATGGGCCTTTAGATATGTTATTTCCTCTTAAATGTGATATTGGGCCTTTAGAGATGTTATTCCTCTTAGATATGATAATTGGTCTATAGAGATGACATTTCTCATAGTCATGACACATGACCTATAGATATGAGATGTCTTACAAATGTGACACGCCTCATAGTTATGAGTTATGCATTATTGATGCATTATGCCTCCTATATGACTATGCTTTGTATTGTTGTATGTTGATTGAACCTTCTGAGCTTGGGGCGGTGGGGGTACGCATTCATTTTTATGCATGATTAACTCATGACGAGACACGTGGATTAGAAACCCTGAGCATGCTAGTACTAAATCCTGCTAGGATTATGCGACCTTAAATTAAAGATATAATGATCTAGGTTCTGCATCAAGATGACCGTACATCTATATATATATATATATAGATGTAGTTATGGTATTACCGTATATCCCTTCCTTCACTTGTTCAGATTGTATATTCATTTCTTGGCCTTGCATATAGATATATATTCTTCTTTCGCCCTTTATTCGTATATTGGCCAGGGATATACGGTATAGTGTTGAGATTTCTGAGTATGGCTGGAATGGGATAGTTCATCCGTGGTACTTTCTTAGCCTTATTATATTAGTCTCTTGGACATGAATAAGATAGATTATCCTTATTATCTCGTTGGCTTTGTTATATGATTGACTGGACTCTTGGTGTAGTTTTCTATTTTGTTTATATGTTATGTATATCTGCTTTATCTGGGAGCTGAGTCAGCAGTTACCTACTGAGTGCCATTCGTTTGATACTCATACTATACTTCTGCAACCTGCAAATCATAGTACGGTTTATCGCTGTTGATGTGTGCGTCGTGCGGAGCAACCATGGTTCGGAGACTTTGAGTGAGCTCTTGCCGTTCGAAGTATTGCTTACCTCCCTCTTATGTACTAGACTAGTCTTCATGTTATATTCGAAGATAAGTTGTAACAGTGTAATTCCCTTGGTATTTCATTCTAGTACTCTTGTTTTATTAGAAGCTCTTGTACTGGTACCATCGTGTTTTGGGACTTCATTATTTATTTGATTCTCTTATTTCATCTACTCCGCCATTCTTTTCTATATATAGTTGGGTAGTCCGTTACTAGCCGTTCCGGACTACGGGGTTGGCTTGCCGACTAGTGGGTTGTAGTAGGTGGCATCATGACCTGAGAAATTGGGTCGTGACAACCTTAGGGCATTAAGTGCATTTGTTTACATTAAAATTTAAGAAATTAACTGGTCTGCCTAGGTTTTAATCATTAAGATCTTGACAAAGTCTTAATATCACTAAAAGGTAATTTTTGTGTGAATAATTTTTACCACCAGCCACCACCACTAACCACCTCTGCCATTACAATTACAACCACTAGTATTGTCAACTATCACCATTGTCGGCAACCACCTCGGCCATCACAACCACCACTGACAACCACCACCACAGCCAATCCCTACTACCAATCACCTCTACCATCACAACTATCACCAACACCATCGTCAACCACCACACATTCTTTAACCACCACCACTACTATCATTATCGCGTTAGTCATTACAACACTGTTCACATCCATCATCACAACTATCACCACCACTACATACCATCTCCACCGAGCGAACATAAATGTTTTTCTTTAATCAAATAATGATTGTATTACATTAAATTTACATTTTTTCTAATATTCAACTACTTTTAATTTGAATTGTATATTTATTAGGTTTAAAAGATAAATCATGCACATTTAAATGTTGAAAAACAAATAGTTCTAATCATTAAGTGTTCGAATCTAGAGACATCTTAATCATTCAGATGTCTTACTCTTAATGCAAGCAAATGGACCTAAGTCTCAAGCTCCCTTAAGAAAAAGTAATTAGTTAACGCTCTTTAATGCCAACCACGTAATTTGCAGTTGTTTGCAAGTCGTCTCTTTTCTCACAGTTTTACATCTAAAGACCACTAACCTACATTAGATGGATATCCTTCTTGTGGAATAACCTTACAATCCTTAAAAGTACTCCCACCAACACTTTTTACTTATCTCTTGTTGACTTGGCACTCCCTTTAGAAAACTACTTATTAAGGGTTTGTTTTATTAAATTATCCTAATTAATTATGCTTCAAAAACCTAAATTTAACTACTAATATTTTATGTAATTACTTAATGATAAAGGTAATATTGGTCGAAAAATATCTCTCTTGATTTGTTGAAATAGACGAGACAAGAGAAAATATATTTTTAGCATAAAGGACAAGTGGAATGGAGTTCGTGGGACTCAGGAAAGGGCAAAGAGTCCTACAAACGTCCCGAACCAATCATAGGGCTAAAATCGCATGCAACTAATGCCTCAATAGGAGCAATATCTGCTAGGGTTGACCACATGTAACCCCCACCCCACCCCCACCAAACCCAAACACTTTACAACATGGGCGGATCTACATGTAATCCAGGGGGTTCATCAAAACCCCCTTCGTCAAAAAATTACACTGTATGTATAAGATCAAAATTTTGATTTACGGTATAATGTTAAGTACTGAACCCCCTTGACACAAGGCTAAAGCTTGGTTCAGCGGTGAAGGGGTGCGAAATTTCTGAATCCGTGAGGGTTCGAGTCTGAACAACATCATTTTTGTCAATCTTTTATATTAGTTTTTGGGTTAAATCCCTAGTTGCTTTCTTGCTCTCTTACGTTGTGTCCGTTTTGTTTTTCCTTCTCTCTCACTTATTCTATCCCCTTTTCTTCTCTCTCACTTATTCTATCCCTTCTTGTTTTCTCTTTTCTCACTTTCATGGTTACTAATTTGATGATTGATTTTTTTCAATCTTTTATATTAGTTTTTGGGTTAAATCCCTAGTTGCTTTCTTGCTCTCTTACGTTGTGTCCGTTTTGTTTTTCCTTCTCTCTCACTTATTCTATCCCCTTTTCTTCTCTCTCACTTATTCTATCCCTTCTTGTTTTCTCTTTTCTCACTTTCATGGTTACTAATTTGATGATTGACTTCTTTTTCTATTTTTTCACAAAATTATACTACATACTTTTGTTTATGGTTTATCTATTTTGACTGATTTAAAATAGTTTACATTTTTTCTCCTTAAAATTAAGAAAAAATTATTATTAGTTTTATCATGTTAATTATAAACAACTTAAACGTAAAGTACAATACTAATAACTTATTTTACTTTTTATGTAGTTTCTAGATATGTAAATTATTTTTAAAAAGTTTAAAGATTGTATGTCTGAACGCACGATCAAAATAAAGAAGTTTAACTTCCCCGTTTTGTTGTTCATGTTGAGGTAGAGTTGAACTTTGTCTAGCTCGCTCAAATCAAATCTGCCCCGCTTATATTTGATCTGACCCATTTATTTTTGAGGTGCTGTTAACATGCTTAGTTATTTTTTTGAGCCCCCTTAATAGAAATCCAAGCTCCGCAACTGCTTTACAATCCTATAAGCCTCAAACCATTTCCTTTTAAATATTCGAGTATAACTATATAATATGGTGTTCTACAATTTAGAATTTGAGAATTAGAATATCATTAAATCTAAGTTGCTCAAACTCTTCAAATATGTTTATGGGTGCGTGTCGGATCCTCCAAAAATAGTGTCTTTTTGAAGGACCCGACACCGGTGCGGCAATATTTTTGGAGAGTCCGACCAACTTAGATGCATATTGCTTAGAGAGTCAAGTCAATTTGCTTTATCAAGTCAATTTGCTTTTAATTTTTACACAATTTAAATGTTTATTTTATAATACATTCTCATTTTATGTCTATTTTAATTCTTAAAAATACAAGAGCCATAGACATCACTCCCATGATAACAACAACAACAAACGTAGTGTATTCCCACAAAGTGGGGTCTGGGGGTAAGATGTACGCAATTCATACTGCTACCTCCGAAGAAGTATAGAGGCTGTTTCCGATAGACCCCCGGCTCAAGATAAAGAATAATACACATGGGGATGGATGACATAACAGAAATAGAAATAACAGACACAGAAATAACAGAGATAAGGCGTAAGGTATAATAAAACATAACTCAGAGAAATACGCACTACGAGATATAAGGCAACACGTAATAAGAAAATAGGAACTGAGAAATTATGAATGGGACAGCTGCGTAGAAGTAACAAACACTCACAAACCATAGGCACATATGCGCACAGTCCTAAAAGTACTAGCCCGCTAGCCCTCTACCTTTATTTGCGACCTCCACACCTTTCAATCTAGGGTCATGTCCTCAGTAAGCTGCAGCTGCTCCATATCATGTCTGATCACCTCCCTCCAGTATTTCTTCGGCCTACTTCTACTCATCCTGAAGCCATCCAACGCTAGCCTCTCACACCTACGAACTGGGGCACCCGCATCCCTCCTCATCACATGCCCAAACCATCTCAGCGTTCTTTCTGCATCTTGTCCTCTACCGAAGCCACTCCCATTTTTTCTCGGATAATCTCATTCTTAACCCTATCCCCTCTAGTAAGCCCACACATTCAACGCAACATCCTCATTTCCGCCACCTCAACTTTTGGATGTGGGAGTGCTTGACTAGCCAACACTCCGCTCCATACAACATGGCCGGACGGACTGCCACTCTATAGAATTTGCCTTTAAGCTTAAGGGGCACCATCTTATCACACAACACTCCTGAGGCGAGCCTCCACTTCATCCAACCTTCTCCAATAAGATTAGTGACATCCTCATCAATCTCACCATTCTCCTCGATCATAGACCCAAGATACTTAAAACTATCCCTCTTACAAACCTCCTAGGAGTCCAACCTCACCACCACATCGTCCTCCTGCCTCGAGTCACTAAACTTGCATTCCAAATACTCCGTTTTAGACCTATTCAACCTGAATCCCTTAAATTCAAGGGTTTGTCTCCAAACCTCCAATTTGTCATTTACGCCCCTCCGCATCTCATCAATCAGTACTACATCATCCGCAAATAGAATACGCCAAGGCACCTCGCCTTGAATACTCCGCGTCAACACATCCATCACCAACGCAAATAGGAACGGACTAAGAGTCAATCCCTGATGCAACCCTGTCTCGATCGGAAAATGCTCTGAGTCTCCCCCGCCGTCCTCACCCTAGTCTTCCCTCCATCATACATATCTTTAATAGCTCTGATGTACGCCACCGGGTCCCCTCTCACCTCCAAGCACCTCCAAAGAACCTTCCTCGGGACTTTATCATATGTTTTTTCCAGATCAATGAACACCAAGTGTAATTCCCTCTTTCTTTCTCTATACTGCTCCACCAATCTCCTCACTAAGTGGATTGCCTCCGTTGTCGAACGACCAGACATAAATCCAAACTGATTCTCCAAAACAGACACTACCCTCCTCAATCTCCGCTCAACCACTCTCTCCCAAATCTTCATAGTGTGACTCAACAGCTTAATACCCCTAAAGTTGTTGCAACTCTGAATGTCAACCTTGTTTTTATATAGCGGAATCAACGTACTCCATCTCCAAGCCTCAGGCATTCTCGCCGTCTTGAAAATGCCGTTAAACAAATCCGTCAGCCACCTTAGACCTGCCCCATCAGTAAACTTCCAAAAATCTACCGGAATCTGGTCCGACCCCGTCGCCCTACCCCTCCGCATCCTATGAATAGCCTTTTTGACCTCTTCAACCTTAAAACACCTACAGTACTGAAATCACGACTCTCCTCCGAATGCTCAATCTCCCCTAACTCAAAGCCTCGTCCCCCTTCTCATTCAAAAGTCTATGAAAGTACTCTTGCCATCTCTTCTTAATGTGAACACTCTCCACCAGAACACTACCCTCCTCCCCCTAAATGCACTTCACTTAATCAAGGTCACGCCCCTTCTGCTCCTAGCCTTTGCAAGCCTAAACAACCTCTTTTCTACTCCTTTCTCCTTTAACCCCGCATACAAACTCTCGAATGCTGCTGACTTAGCAGCCGTAACTGCTAACTTAGCCTCCCTCTTAGCTACCTAGTAAGCATCCCTATTCACCCGCTTCTCTTCTTCATCTTTACTCTCATTCAACTTAACGTACGTCCCCTTCTTAATCTCCACTTTCTTCTTCACTTCTTCATTCCACCACCAGCCCCCCTTATGCTGACCTGCCCGAGCCCTCGAAACTCCCAACACTTCTCCAGCCGTCTCCGAGATGCAGCTGGCAGCCCTATCCCACTGCACTTCCACGCCCCCATACCTGCCACCTTTTTCCCTATCTCTAGAGCACTTTCTGGCGTCAAATTACCCCACTTAATTCTAGGTCGACCCTCCCCGACCCTTCTCTTCTTGATAGACAAGTCCATCACTAGAAGCCTGTGCTGGGTCGAGAGGTGCTCACGAAAGAATGACCTTATAGTCCTTACATAACACCCTATCCCCCTTTCTAAGCAGCAAAAAGTCAATCTGAGTCTTGGCTATCGCGTTTCGAAAGGTAATCAGGTAGTCCTCCTTCTTCGGGAAGCTCGAGTTCACTACCACCAGCCCAAAGGCCCTCGCAAAATCTAACAGGGCAGCTCCCTCACCATTCCTATCACCGAAACCAAAACCACCCTGCACATCGTCATAGCCTCCCAGTAAGACCCCAATGTGCCCATTGAAGTCATCTGCTATGACGATCTTCTCCGAACTAGGCACACTTCTCACCACCTCGTCCAAATCCTCCCAAATTTTCGCTTTCACCTCTTTTTTCAAGCCCACTTGCGGTGCATAAACACTACACACATGCAACGTAAAAACCCCCAATGACCAACTTAATCTTCATCAGCCTATCACTGACCCTCTTAACCTCCACCGCCTGACCTATAAGCTCCTCATCCACTAAGATGCCAACTCCATTCCGACGCCTCTCACTCCCTGAGTACCAAAGCTTATACCCATCCACATCCCTAGCCTTAGATCCTACCCACCTAGTCTCCTGAACACACGCAATATTAATCCGCCTTTTCTTAAGAATCTTAACCAACTTTACGGACTTACCCTACAGGGTCGCAATGTTCCAAGACCCTACCCTCAACCTATCTTCTCGACTCTCGACTCCCTCTAACACCCACTCTTGCCCTCCCCCCTTCACCCCCTCTCGAAACTGCCCTTACCCCAACGTAAAACCCCCAATGACCAACTTAATCTTCATCAGCCTATCACTGACCCTCTTAACCTCCACCGCCTGACCTCTAAGCTCCTCATCCACTAAGATGCCAACTCCATTCCGACGCCTCTCACTCCCTGAGTACCAAAGCTTGTACCCATCCACATCCCTAGACTTAGATCCTACCCACCTAGTCTCCTGAACACACGCAATATTATCCGCTTCTTCTTAAGAACCTTAACCAACTCGACGGACTTACCCTGCAGGGTCGCAATGTTCCAAGACCCTACCCTCAACCTATCTTCTCTCGACTCTCGCCTCCCTCTAACACCCCTCCCTGACCCAGCCCTAACACCCAACCTATACCCCCCACCCACCCCTGCCCTCCCCCCTCACCCCCTCTCGAAATTGCCCTTACCCCCAACCCTCTCGGACATGACCCTATTCCACCATCGACCCCTCTAACCACTACTCAAACACCAAAACACAGCCCCAGGCCAACAAACCAACAGACAAATCAACCTTACGAAAACAGTCAGAAAAGGCACGCACAAAGTACACTATCAGGCCTGGCAGCTAGAACACACACAACAAAAATTCACCAATATGCAAAGCAACCAGTCACCAATATACTCACAAGCAACAGGGAATAAGAACAGGAAGAAACGAGAAACAAGAGACAAGAAATAAACAAGAGACAAACAAGAAACCAGAAACAAGAACAAATAAGAAGGAAACAAGAACAAAAATTTCAAAGACACCAAACAGTAGGAAGTGACTAAATAATAAAGTATAGATGTCACCGGTATGCCTGCGCGCTGTTGTTTTCCGGCAATTTTGATGTTGAAATTGGATGCCGGAATAAAGTCGCTGGAAAAAAGGTCGCTGGTACTTCGCTGGAGTGCCGCTGGAGCGTCTTCCAGGTATTGCCGGGATCTGGACGCCTGCTGACGTCGTCCGACCTGCTTGACCTCTGCTGCACAGTTGAAACATTGCTGGAATCGAGCCAGCAAGCAACCCTAATCCCGTCGGCGATAGCAGTAAAGAGACAGCAGCAAAGGGTAGGGAGAGGGCGAACGCTAGAGGGAACTGCGGGGAGAGAGAAACTCGGGAGGGGGGATGTTAACCTTACCTGTTGCCGTTACCAGCGGGGCGCCGACGTTTACCGATTCGGCGAACTTGACCGTTACGGGTGAAAAGGTTAGGGTGAACGTTAAAAAGGTTAAAAAATATATATATGGACATCACTCCCATGGATTGGAGCAAATATCCTTTTAAGATAGGTACACACTGCCCATCACCACCACCTTTAATATTGCTTATACTCAAAAGGATTCCATAGAAGACACATAACACATTCCATATGGACAAATAAGGGTTGATCTACAAGGCAAGGGAAACAAGCCACTTCAAACATTGAAAACAGCTCCAGAACACAAACATAAACAGAAAAACATATGTTTATCCTAATGGATTTCAGCTTGAGTGTCACGTTCAGTTGAAAGTTAAACAGCTAAATCACAGAATAAAGGTCGCCTTACAAAAATCAACAACCAAATAGAAGCTCACAGAAGTAAAAAGTATAACGAAATGGTCAAAATAAAGTTTACAAAAATGTCAGTAATCATGCATCATAGCAGGAGGATATAGGGCATACCAGCGCCCATTTACTCGAGCTTCGACAAGTGTACACAGATGTAACCCAAAACCAGATATGTCAACTTTCAAAGGATCTGTATTCTTCCCACAAGGAATACCGTTCCATTCGAGTGGAACAAGGGAAGTGGCAGTACGGATGACAGGGGACTCCACAATGTGCCCAAGATCAACAGTTCCACCAACAGAAATGCCTAACCATTTCATTAACTGTGGAAATTGCTGCATTTGCTCAATCCCCAGGAAAGGTACTGTGTCATCGCCCATGCAAAGTTCGTAGATTCTGTAAATTAATAAATTGAAACAGTTGATTAAAAAGAAAAAAAAATAGATATAAATAAAAATAATACACAATAAAAAATAAAAACGACACATCTACCACATCATATTTCTATCAGGTTATGGAAAAATGAGGATGAATGGGTATGCCAAGAAAGTTAATTCAACATCCTAAAACATACAGCTAAATAAGGATATATCTGTCAACAAGTTGCACACTACTGCAATTAGAGGAAACATGGTCTCATCATCATCCCCCACCCCCACCCCCACCCCGCAAAACTAAGAAAGACAGTAGGAAAAGATTAAGAAAAAAGTGACATATAAGTGACACAGAATGATAAGAATCGGGTTACGTTGATAAACAGGAAAAATAATGCAGAAGCGAAAACCCTAAGATTACAACAACAACAACATACCCAGTGTATTCCCACATAGTGGTGTCTGGGGAGGGTAGAGTGTACGCAGACCATACCACTACCTCAAATGAAGTAGAAAGGTTGTTTCCGATAGACCCCCGGCTTAGGACAAAAAAAACTAAGATTAAAGACAAGAAATTAAAAGATAGATGAAATTTGAGAATAAATCCCTAATTTCAAGATGAAGTGCTAAGAACCCTAATTGATTTTAGTATTCAAAATTAGTAGATTAAGACTAATTATGATACTAATAGAGTCAATTCAAAAACTTAGATCCAAAGGTGATCTAGACCCCTATTTCCAAGAAATTAAAGAGAACAATCAGTATAAGATTGAAGGGGAGCCTTGGAGTAACTGATAAAGTTGTTATCATGTGACCAGGAAGTCACGGGTTCAAGCATTGGAGACAGCCTCTGGCAAAAATGCAAGGTAAGGCTGCGTACGATACACCCTTGTCGTGGGGCCCTTCCCCGGACACCGCGTATAGCGGTAGCTTTAGTGCATCGGGCTGCCATTTAATAAGTATAAGACTAATCACCTTCTTTAAATAACTTTAATAGAAACCAAAGATATCAAATCAAGAATTAATCTTACCTCCTAAAGAATCCTTCTTATAGGTTGCAAGATAAATTCCAAGTAGCCACACACACAAAGGTGTAAATAAAAGAAACTCTCAATTAATAATAATGTTGTGTGCTTGAAAATAACAAAATTCATCTCTATATATAGAGAAAAAAAAACTATTCCAAATAGCATGGGATTGGGATCTACCTTTATCAAATCTAACTAGGACTAGGAAAAAGCTATCCCAAATAGCATGGGACTAGGATCTACTTTTATGGAAATAATAAATAAAATCCTACCAGGACTAGGAAAGCATGTAAAAATAATACCAAAAATTCTCCCCTAAGAAAATAAGGAAAAGTTTTCAAATTTACTCACAACCCATATGGGCCCAACCTTCTTCCTTTTGGGCTTGGACTTGAATCATGAAATATGTGTAACACTCTGCCCATTCTTCTCCATAATTCTTGGACTCGTTCTTGGGCTCTTCTTTCATCATAAGCATCTTCTTGATTTCACATTGAAGCCCAATAATCTGAGCTTGAGGCTTTGACGAAGGTCTTCTTAGGGCTTCAATAGCATCACCATTGCCCATGGAGCTATCACAGAGACTCTAATACAGTTCCTAGAGTCTCTACAGCTATCTAACATACTTTTCTGTAGCTTTTACTTAGGTTTCATTCTTTGTAACTTTGGCCATAACAGGCCTGTTGACTTTAATACAAAATTGTTACCATTTCAAAAAAACAAAAAAGTGATCTTTTTTCTCTGACCAATTAGGCTTTCTTAATTATTCAAACATATCCTATCAATGATTTCACTATCCATTATAGAATAACCATTAGATTTTTTTTTTAACTGGCAACTTTATAGAATAACCATTAGTTTATGTTATCTCAACTCAACAAAAGGAAAATACCACTAGTATATTCATCTTAAAAAATGTACATTCTAAACCTGTAATATAACTGGAAACTGAGACACTGACACAATAGACAAAGACGGACCAGCAGAACTCAACATGGGGTGCAAAGTGAGTTTAACCATTCAGGAAAAGTATTGCATATAAATATACATGAGCAGAGAAATTATCACAGCACAAAGTGAACTTAATTAAGAATAGTGAAAAAAAAGGTTCTCTTCCACCCTCCATCCCTCCCTGAACTTAAATGATGAATAGAAAACAAAAGGTTCCCTCCCTCTAAATCATGCAAGGAACTTTATGAGCACCCTCAAGGATGATGCAAATTCACACGCAGAACGTGACCACAGTTGTTTTAATGATGATGTGTCCGATCTAACTTGCACGTGCCTCAAATATTCCACCTGGTACCAACTACCTACCTCCCACCAACACAGATATCAAAACTCTGACCACCAAGGCTTAAGCGGATGGAAGAAATTACCTAGTGTTTTCCCTCAGGTATTTGAACCTAAGATTTCACTGTTCTACCGTTTCATGGATCATTAGGCCACCTTTGGTGAAGAACATGACTACATAATTCTCAACTTTCACAAATAAACTTAGAGGTCGATAAAGCAAACTTCTAAATTCAAATGATATAAATTATAACATGTTACCTCTGAAATCGAGACCTGTATGACTTCATCGAATGTGATTGAAACCTTTCCTTTACTTCGGCGAGCACAGATCTGACCTGAATATGTCTTTGCCATAAGAAGCAACCAAAATGAGAAACTACTAAAAGACATCAAACATATCTTTTCTTACTGCAAAACTGCCCAGGCAGAAACTTAAAAGCAGGGTCGTTTGATCGTGTATGTGGTGGGATAAGGGTAAGTAGACAATACATTGCCTCTAATGTTTGACTAACTTCACTCATCTTTCCACTGGTTTGAGAGACTTTTATTACCTTTTCTTCCTTTACAAGAAGAGGAGGATGTGTAATAACATTCCTACTGAATTTAACCCCAGGTACTAGTCAAAAGTTTAAACCTCAAAGAAAAGTGGATAAAGCTCATACCGATGTCAATTTTGAATATTCTGCACCGGATAGGAACTCCACAGATGAATTCTCCAGGAGATAAAGCTGTTGAATTCACATATTTAGCACACACCAAATAACACATATCTTCAAGGTAAATAAGTCAACATAACCAAAATTATAAACTTTAGCACTAGACCAGCCCATGCTGATATGGAAAGATAGCAAGAACTATGTCTCAACCCCAACTGGAGATGATGACAAAAGTCCCCTCTATGCATTCTGCAATACTTAGGCCTATTTCATTCCAAAATTGGTGAGTGAAGTCAATTAAAAGTTGATTAACAGTTCTCTCAAACTGGAAGTTTTCCATATATCACACTTATCCTTTCCTCGATCAAAGGGCTTAATCCTAACTAATTGGTATAGCCTACATGGATAATTTGCTTCTATTATGTTCTATTATTAGTTAATTCAACACTAATGTTAGAGAGATCGTAGATATTTTGAGAGAACTTTTCTCAATGTGATTTTAGATCTGTTTGATCCCCTTTTATCACCTTCAATCACCATGGAGTCTCAAACCTAAGAACTGAAGCACTAGAGATCTACATAGGTCAATGGAAAAATCTATCATATTGCCACCTTCTCCCAATATATCCTCTATACATGTTACTTGCAGAGCATGGCCTTACCCCCTCGCTCACATCTTTCATTGCTTTAAGTGAGCTTTAAGTGACAAAGCGATGGCTTCTAGTAATACAGACTGCACATTATCTTGAGGTCTGCTTTTTTAGACTTAGATCATTAAGCCTCTGTACCTCCCTATGCTAATGTACATACCATATACAATTGACACGCTTGGTGTCACCACTCCAAGATGGAAAGCAACCCTACCACATTTCCCAAGCTTAGAACATGGAAGATTCACCAATCCAAAAGAATAAAGAGAGAAAAGCAACTAGAAAAATCAACACAACAAATACAATTAGTTTAAGACTTGCACATGCATAGAACTATGGCAAGATGTAATACTCCCTCATTTCTATTCTATAAAACCAGTGTTTGACTGGGTACATAGTTTAAGAAAGAAACAAAGATTTTTGGACCATACCAAAAGCACCCTAAAAACATGTGGCATTAGACATGCCATGATATTTCTACGACTTCAAAAGTATGACATTAAGGGTAAAAAGGAAGTTCAAAGTGAAGAATTCTATAAAAAAAAAAAATGTGTTATTCTTTTTGGAATCGGCTAAAAGGGAAAGCGTACCGTATAAAATGGAAAAAGAAGGGTAACTGATTACGAGAAGGAAGTTGAAGAATGAAGAAAAGAAAACAAAAAAAAAGAAATAGCATAAGATAATATAAGTCATGTCTCAGGAATATAGACAAGGAAACTGCAGAAAAAGCATAATAACTCATGCATGTAATAATTAGTGTAGAATACAGCACCAAAAGAGCAAAATAGATGGTATATTAACCTGTCCAAATGGTACATACAACGGCAAGTAAGGCATGCGGCGCCACCCCTTCTTGTCCCCATTGTTGGTATTACTTTTCGCTACAGATTTGCCCAGTTTATCTTCACCAAGAATCTCTCCATCCGTAAACAATAGTTGGAGAGAAATGCCATCAGAACCTTCTTGAATTTCAAGAGACTGAGGGGTATTAGCTATATCATTGACTGATGGCACTGGAACAGAATCAGGAAATGTCTCAAGAGGTTCAACTTTCTTTCCTCTGTATCTATACAACTGCTTCGTAACACCTTCTAAGGGCACAAGCCTCGAAATCCTCCAAAAAGAATTTTGTACTGGACCTACACCCAACACCAGCTGCTCTCCTTCATTATCTTTTGCTTTTTCAGTTTTCTGCTTCAGTAGAGACAATTCACTAGATTTTGACATAGACACTGAAGCCCCACCATCAGAAGGTATTGGCAGAGATCGTGCATTATAATGATGAAAATAAGCAGGAGATAAGATGCGGGGCACCAAATCTTCTGGAATACAGTAGGTTTTGAAATAATGCTGCCAACCTTTCCCATTCACGTAGCTGGAGAGAATCAGGTTAGAAGTCAGAAACGATATTTTGAAAAAGAAAATAATGAATAAAAAGGAAGATCAATTTCCAACTCACTCTCTCAATGCGGCATTTCCTACTGGTGGTTGGGAAAAGGTGATACACTTCACCTGAACTTTTTCATTATCTTTCAATGAAGCAGCAAAAACCCTCAGAATCGCAAGGGTTGCTAAGACTGCTACCTGTAAAGATAACACCTAAATCAACTTTTCCAAACAAAATAACGGAAACACATGCTATCACACGAGAGCAAATGTCACGGCCTCAGAAAACTCTTACCGCTCCACCAAGTGAATGCCCACATAATACTAGTCTGCATTTCTTTTTCTGGGCAAGCCTGTACAGCTCCAATGCAGGTATGCCTTTAGCACGTGCCATAAAACCCTAAGGACAATAGCTGCCAAAGTTTAAGGAGCGAAGAAAGAAAACTGGAAACTCAAAGATACAATGTATGTATGTATATATATATATATATATATATATATAAAGAGAGAGAGAGAGAGAGAGTGGGGGGGGGGGGGGGGGGGAGGAGGCATGCAACAATGACATGCAAATGAGCTAAGTTGCTCGGTCTCTTCAAAAATGTCTACGGGTGCATGTCGGATCCTCCAAAAACAGTGTATTTTTGAAGGATCCGACACGGGTGCGGCAACATTTTGGAGAGTCCGAGCAACTTAGCAAATGAGAGCTCTAATACCCTATGAGCAGCAGGTTTTTGAGTCAGCTTTGTTGGCCTAGTCTTAGAGTCCAAAAGTTTAGAATGACTCTCTCTGTTGCTCCTTTGGGTGTCCACCTGACCAGACTCAATAGGTTCAAGTCCATGAATATCTTCAACAGCATCCTCGTGGAATAAGGCACCTTGAAATATATTCACATCAGCCATGACATCCCTTCATAATCGAAAAAAACGCATAAAAGAAAATGAAAGTGTAAAGAACTTATGTCAGAAGAAATACAGATGCATCAGAACTAGAACTGTGCAAACTTACTTATATTGCTTGGTCCCAATAAAGGAAGCAAATAACGTATCTCCTGCTTCCGCCAAAAGATACCTATAAAAGAAAAAGCAAAATAGGAAACGAGAAACACTGAGATGAAAGAGAAATAGTGTAGCTTTTATGTCAGCAAACCTCACATATCCAACCAACCTTTTGTTTCTCTTTTTTTTGTTTGTTTGACAAGGCATTAAACAAAATATATGGCGAGAAAACGCAACAAAAGATAACAGCAAGAAGATGGTAATTGATCTTGAATTGAATTGAGAAATCAAATACAGGTAAAGGAAAACAACTTTGTTTTGGTTACAAGCTAAATCGACTAACACACCATGAATTATTACCCTTCCACTCACTTACCTACTCAACAACCCACTGGGATAGCAGGGACACACAAAGTGGAAAAGGAAAATTGCAAGCAGGTGTAGATGTCAAACAGGAGAGAGAAAAGTGGGGCAACGGAGATAAATTGAAATATTACATGTCATCTGTCTACGAGGAATCTGAAAGAAGATTGAAGCATCCATTACTACCTGATTTCGCTATCTCAGAAAGAGTTCAAAATATATGCTATGCACTCCCAGATGAACCTGTTTTCATCAAACTTTGAGCAATGACATTTTATATATTGGATGAAACATAACAATTTAGATGCAACCAAATCATCTTCCTGGAATTATTATCATAAAGCCTCTCCATGTTATCCAGAAACAGGCACAACTATCCAAGTACAACAGAGAACCATGTCCAGTAACTTATGCAACACAGATTTGTTTGCATGCCATCCACTACCAGTTCTCACGTCAAATGAAGCCACTGAGAGCTCAACTCTTCAACTTATCAACAATTTATAAATGAACAAACCACCTTATCCGCTAATAGTTTCATAA
The DNA here is from genome assembly GCF_002878395.1 of Capsicum annuum. NCBI lineage: Eukaryota > Viridiplantae > Streptophyta > Magnoliopsida > Solanales > Solanaceae > Capsicum > Capsicum annuum. Next base: position 122,797,455 of record NC_061119.1, on the reverse strand, counting down.
TGGCTCTAACCAGTCAATTCCAACTCAAAATACCACTGGGATAGGAGAAACAAACAGAATAAATAAATAAATAAATAAATAAGATAACAATATGATCACTGTGATCTAAAAGACCTGTGCGGAACATGATCTGAAGAAGGTTGAACGCGCTCTAAGGAAACAACTTCTCCTCCAAAGTCAGCCTTAAATTTATTCACAGCCCGCACCATTTCAGCTGCAGGTCCCTGTCATGGGAGGACGTCACACTTTGTAAGCAACAAAAATAGTCTATGACTACTTCAATATTTTTCATTTGAAATTGACCAAAAGATATATATTTTCAGTTGAAAAACAAGATAGCACTTCCCCCAGCTCATTCCACTCACTAGTGCAGGAACCATTGGCCCCTTGCATCAACAGCACTTTTTTGGCCCATTGTGGCCTCTAACTACTGTTTCTTGTTGATAAATCTGATTCTGTTCAGATTTATTCAGATTCAGATCTGATTCTGATCTCATTTTGATATGATCAGATCTTTAAATCTTAATTAGGCAGATTCAAATCTGATTTAGTTTCCAACACTATAGAGATTTTTCTTCTGCTTCCTTAAATGTATATTTCATAGTTCGGCTTCAGCTTGGTGTATGAATACCTCTGTAATTGGTTGTATAAACACACTTGAGAATTAATAAATTCTCTCTTCTAAAATCTTCATGGTATCAAAGCTCGTGCCTTTTTTAAGGAGATAGAGATTCCTCTCTCCAGCACTATTGAGCTGCTGTAAACCTTTTCTCTGGTTTTCTTTTTCTTTTTATTATTCTAGCTTTTTTTCCTTGCCAACGTGTCAGAAACTAATCCTAATCCACACCTACAAATTTGTTTTGTGAAACTTGATGGTGGCGCCACTTTTCTTACTTGGTCTAGATCTAGTTTATTATTTATCAAAGCTAGAAAGTTGCAGGGGTACATTAATGGAGATAAGAAAAAACCTGCTTCTTCAGATTCCACCTACAGCCAATGGGACTCAGAGAATTCGCTTGTCATGTCATGGCTTATCAACTCTATGCAACCCCAGATTAACAGGCAATATCTAATGCTAGACACTGCTGAAAAATCTGGAATGCAACTAAGCTCACCTACTCACACATAGGGCATGATGCTCAGACCTTTGAGATCCGTAACAAAGTCCACGGGACAAAGCAAGGTGAGATGTCAATTTCTCAGTATTTTTCTGAATTGAGTGGTTTGTGGCAAGAGCTAGATTATTACCAAGACTTCCAAGCAGATTGTACCAAGGATGCAGTAAAGTTCCAGAAATTAATTGAAAAGGAGTGGATCTATGACTTTTTGGCCAGGTTGAACAATGAATTTGACAGATAAGGGTTCAAGTAGTTGGGAAAACTCCTTTTCCTTCTCTTGAGGAGGCCTATTCCTATGTCCAGCAGGAAGAAAGTAGGGTGCTATGCTATACACAACACCAATAGAGAAATCAAGGTTGGCTGCTATTGAGTACACAACACCAATTGAGAAGTCTGGATTTCATGCTAGTGCTTCTCCTGAGCACCAAAAGGCTACCACTTATGATAAAGATCACCACATTGTGATTATTGTGGGAAGCTGCGACATACCAAAGAACTTATTGGAAGTTACATGGTCGATCCTCTAGAGGTCGGGAGGAAAACGAATGGACTCAGTGAGAGCTCAAGCGAATTTTTCAGAGACAACATCTGTTGGTTCTCTTTCTCCTAGTGAACTCAAGCATCTCAAGTCCTTTTTGTCCCAACCTGACTCTTCCTCTGATGCAACATCTGATTTGGTGAAGACAGGTACTACTTTAGGTACTGCTTTTACTGCTCTTCTTAAATCATGGATTGTTGATTCTGGTGCGAATAGACACATGACAGGCTCCTCTAAAAACCTTAACTACTCTCCATGTCTAAAAACAGAACTGTTAGAATAGCCGATGGTTCTCTTTCCCCAGTAGCTGGAACAGGTTCTGTTTGTTGTGCTCCCAATATTAAGCTATCTTCTGCACTTCATGTCCCCCTAAATTTCCAGTTAACCTTTTACAGGCCAGTGCCCCCTAAGGCTGGCAACGGACCGGAACCGGTACCGCCAGACTGGTTTGACCGCAACCGGTACCGGAAATGCCTTACCGAAATTGTCGCCGGAACCGGTGTTACCGGAACCGGAATACCGGAATTTTTGCTTCCAACGCACCGGTCATTGGTTACCGGTGTGGAACCGGTTCGGACCGGAACGACACCGGAGCTGGTAAGTTATGCACCGTTCTTGACAGTTTTTTTCTTTTTAATTTAAATTTTATATATATATATATATACACACACACACATTAACTTATATAATTTATATAATAAATTAATATAGTATTAATAAGTTTAAGTTATGTTTAAATTATTATATTTCTATATTAATAAGTTAATATAATATTAATAAGTTTAAGTTAAGTTAAATTTATATAATAAGTTAATATAATATTAATATGTTTAAGTTATTATATTTAAGTTTAAGTTATTATCCAAAATTCCAATTCCAAAATCCAAAATTCCAAATGACAAAAATTAATAAAAAAAAAAAATAGTAACGATCTTCAGTCTTCACGTCGCCGGACCGAAATCAGTCAACCGGAACCGACATTACCGGAATTTTTGGATGGTTCGCACCTGTACCGTATTCCGGACCACTGGGTATCGGTATCCTGGTACCAACCGTCACCATTGTGTTACCGGTACCGGAACGTCACCGGAAACGAAGTAAACGGACCGGAACGGAATTTTCCGGTTGCGTTGCTAGCCTTAGTGCCACCACCAAAGCTTTAAACTACAAAATTGAAATTTTTTTTCCTGATTACTGTGTCTTTCAGGATCTTCAGAAAGGGAAGTGGATTGACAGTGGTAGAGTGCAACAACAACATACCCAGTGTATTCCCACCTAGTGGGGTCTGGGAAGGGTAGAGTGTACGCAGTCCATACCACTACCACAGGTAAAGTAGAGAGGTTGTTTCCGATAGACCCCCGGCTTAGAACCAATAACAATATAACAAACACAAAACATAAATACATATATAAACTTGTACAGTATGCAAAATAAACTAACAACGCTAGCCACAAGATAATACTAAAACTATAAATCTAAAACCATAGACAGCACTCAACACCACGAACAAGGAACTTCAGACAAAAATAAAGAACACTCCCCTACAGTTACCGACGAACTCCCACCCCTAACCCTCTACCCTAATCCGCATCCTCCACACCTTCCTATCAGGGGTCATGTCTTCCGTAAGCTGTAACTCCATATCATGCGTAATCACCTCTCTCCAATATTTCTTCGGCCTACCTCTACCCCGTCTAAAATCATCCATAGTCAGTGTCTCACATTTCTGCATTGGAGCATCAGAACCCCTCCTCAATCACATGCCCGGACCAGCATAACCTCACTTCTCGCATCTTGTCCTTCACCGGAGCCACTCCCACCTTTTTCCGAGTAATCTCATTCCTCACCCTATCTTTCCTGGTATGACCACACATCCATCGCAACATCCTCATCTCCGCCACCTATAACTTTTGGATGTGGGATTTCTTAACTGGCCAACACTCCGCTCCATACAACATAGCCGGTCAGACTGCCACGGTGCATGATGGTTTATATATTTTGGAAAAGAGTCGAGGTGATATTCAATGAAAAAGCTTTTTTTGGAGAAAATAAAAATGCCAATGAAGAAATAATACGGTGGCATAGATGATTGGAGCATACATCCTTTTTAATCTTAGAAAAATTATATCCTAGTTTGTTTTCAAGGATTGAGGGTGATTCTTGTTTCGTGACGCTTGTGAGTATGCAAAACATACTAGAAACTCTTATCCGTTAAGTAACGATAAAAGCACAATTTCTTTCATGACAGTCCATTCCAATGGTTGGGGGCATACTGTTTCTCTATCTGGTAGTCGATGGTTTGTCACTTTTATTGATTGTTGGACTAGGATGACTTGGGTATATCTGATAAAGAGCAAAACATGATGTATTTTCTTGCTTTCAGTCTTTTCATGAACTCAGTTTGATGCTAAGATAAAAATTTTGAGGACTAACAATGGCACAGAATACATGGATAGAAAATTTGGTAATTATTTTAATTTTCTAACTGGATCATCCCCCAAACTAGTTGTCCTTAGACTAGTGCATAAAATGAAGTGGCTGAACCAAAAAAATAGACATTTGTTAGAAGTTGACAGATCTCTTATGTTCACTATGAATCTACCAAAACCTTACTGGGGAGATGCAATTCCAGTAGCTGCCTATCTTATCAATAGAATGCCTCTCAAAGCACTCAATTTTAAGAGTCATTCAGAGACTTTATGAGGTAATAATGTCTATACTGTTCCTCCTAAGGTGTATGGATGTGTTTGTTTTGTTCATACTAGGAATGTAGGGAAACTAGATCCGAGAGCCCTTAAATGTGTTCTTGTTGGGTATACTCCAGCACAGAAAGGTTATCGGTGTTACTATCCTCCAACAAGGAAGTATTTTGACAGTATGGATGTTACTTTTACAGAAACTGAACCTTACCTCAGTGGAACTCAATCACCTCTTCGAGGGAGAGTAATGAAAGAGAAGAGATGATACCTAGTTCTGGATTTGTTGATGACCTTACTCCAGGTGAGAGTCCCATCAGAGAGAATGCTCAGGAGGAAACTGTTAGATGTGTTGTTCAGGGGAGACTACTGGACGTTTGGATAAACCTGATTTGATGAGATATTCAAGGAGAAACAAGATAGACGAAGCCATCATGCAGCCTACTCCCTGACAATCCTCATTTCTTCTGGTGAGTCATCTCTAATCTCTGATTCTACTGATGATTTAGATATACCTATTGTTCAAAGAATAGGGGTCAGATCTTGTACCAAACATCCTATTTCTAACTTTGTTTCTTATGATTCTTTGTCCCCCTCCTATAGAGCTTTTTCCTTGTCCATTTACTCTGTGTCTATTCCACAGGATTGGAGGGAAGCATTCAAAGATCCCAAGTGGAAAGAAGCTATGCTTGAAGAAATGAAGGCTCTAGCAAAAAATAAGACTTGGGAATTAGTTGTTCCTCCACCAGACAAGAAATTGGTCGGCTGCAAGTGGGTGTTCACTGTGAAATATAAAGCCAATGGTTCGATTGAGAGGTTCAAGGTCAGATTGGTAGCTAAGGGATTCACTCAAACATATGGAGTTGGCTACCAAGAGACATTAGCCCCAATTGCAAAAATGAACACAATCAGAATCTTGTTATCTTGAGCAGCCAACCTTGAATAGGAATTGCAACAGTTTGACGTAAAAAATGCATTCTTACACAGAGACTTGGAAGAAGAAGTGTATATGGAGATTCCTCCTGGATTTGATAATGAAGAAACTCAAGAAACGGTGTTTAGGTTGAATAAAGCTTTAAACGGGCTAAAACGGTCTCCCAGAGCATGGTTTGATAGATTCAGCAAAACTATGTTTCCTTTCGGTTGTTGACAAAGCAATGTTGATCACACTCTTTGTAAGACCTCACAAGGGTAAGATCACTCTTCTGATAGATTATGTTGATGACATAGTGATGACAAGTGATGACAAAGAAGCGATGACTCGACTAAAGAAGCTCTTAGCTTAGGAGTTTGATATAAAGGATCTAGAGAAGTAACAATATTTTTTGGGAATTGAAGTGGCTAGATCAGGATAAGGAATCTTTATTTCACAGACAGAATATATTCTAGATCTCCAAGAAAAAACTGGTATGTTGGGTTGTAAACCAGCAGGATCACCAATTGAGAGCAACCACAAGCTACAAGCAAGGATAAGAGAGCCGGTAGATAGACAAAAGTATCAGAGATTGGTTGAAAGACTCATTTATCTTTCACACACTATACCTGACATAGCATATGCAGTTAGCATGGTAAGTCGGTACATGCATGATCCTCATGACTCTCATATGCAGGCTGTATTTTGCATTCTGCAATATTTGAAATTTGCTCATGGAAAAGGTCTTCTTTTTGCCAAACATGGTCACCTCAAAATAGAAGCTTTTACAGATGCTGATTGGGCTGGATCTCTAGATGATAGGAGGTCTACAATCTGTTATTGCACACTTGTGGGACGAAATTTAGTCACTTGGAAAAGCAAGGTGCAAAGTGTAGTTGCTAGATCAAGTGCTGAAGCAGAGTATAGAGCTATGGCTCAGGACGCTTGTGAACTTCTGTGGCTGCGAAAGCTATTAGAAGAACTAAAATTATCCGGAGAGATGCTTAGGCCTGTTCTTTTTTTGGTGTAAAGCAATAGGCTTAGAATATCAAGAAACAATCTTTGATGTCTTAGAATCCTTGTGAGATGACAAAGGATCAAATGCTCTATACTTTTGTAATCTGTAATTAAGGGGTGCTACACTGTTTATGTGTAGTCTTATATATAAATATACAAATATGTTACCTTTCTCAAAAAAAAATTATCCGGAGAGAATAGACTATCCATGAACTGTGACAACAAGGTTGCCATCAGTATATCCCATAATCCAGTACAACATGACCGGACAAAACACATTGAAATTGATCGACACTTCATCAAGGAAAAGTTGACAGATGAAACCTTGAGCCTATTCCATGTGACATCCAACAAGCAGCTAGCTAATGTTTTTATAAAGGGCTTAACAATAGAACTTTCCACAACTTAGTTTGCAAGTTGGGCATGTGTGATATCTATTCATCAACTTAAGGAGAGCGTTGATAAATCTGACTGTGTTCAGATTTAATCAGATTCAGATCTGATTCTGATCTCATTTTGATATGATCAGATCTCTAAATCCTAATTAACCAGATTCTAATCTGATCTAGTTTCCAACATTATAGAGATTTTTATTATGTTTACTTAAATGTATATTTCATAGTTAGGCTTCAGATTGGTGTATAAATACCTCTGCTCTGTAATTGGTTGTATAGACACTAGAATCTCTTATAAAAGTCTTCATTTTTTTTAAGAATGGTAACATTTATATTAAAATAAGCACTAGGGTAGTGCCAAAACCATATTTATAGGGAAAGAGGAGATCATAACCAGCTAAGGTAAACTAACAATTACAGAGCGCCTATCAGGTCTACTAATGATTCAGCCTTCTCTACAAAACCTTCTATACACCAAAGAAAAACAGAAGAAAGCGCTTCATTTTAAAATTCTTTTTTTATAACCGTGGTGTCAGGCCAACTTGTGCTCAACTTGACTAATTCCACGGGACACTTGGCACCTCCCACCAGCAACAAGTACAAGGCAACTTTGTCCACCAAGGCTAGAACATGTGGGAATAAATAACGTAGTGTTTTGTCTTTACTAGGATTTGAACCTGAGACCTCATGGTGCTTAACCCACTTCATTGACCACTGGGCCACACCCTTGGGTTCCACTTCAGTTTAATATTCTATAAGGAGATGCATGTCTTCAAAAATTCTAGAGTTTCTCTCCTTTCCTTATTGTCCACCATAGTAAGCACGAACCAATCTACACCATTTCTTCTGTCTGACTACGCCCCCAGTATAATTCAGCTCCTCAATAAGTCACAAGAGTTAAGAAGGCATGTAACATTTGAGACCCACAATGTTAAGGAACAACTGCCACAAAAGGCTAATGACAGGACAATGAAGAAATAAATGGCTATTGGATTCTGATTCTGAGCCAGAGAGACAGCATTTAGAGCACAAATGAAAACCCTTTCTTCTCAATTCTCTTGGGTTAGACAAGCCTCTCTTGAAGACAATCAAGAGAAGCATAAAACCTTTTATATTTAAAAATCTTACATGAGAAAGAACGTGATTACAAATGTATCGGAGCTCAGATAGCAGGAAAGAAATAAGGAGCTCCTTGAATACTTTCAGCAGCTGATGTGATTGAGGTGTGTGTCCATGTCTTTGCATATTTCATGATATGAAGCTTTTATTTTTCTTACAAAAACTGCTTAATGAATGCTAAGTCCCAAAATTAGGTGCAATGCAGGATAGATACTTCTACTTTCTTAGGTGACAGTTTGTGAAGCACTAAGGTGCACACGCTTTATCTTGAATAGAGTACTGCTAATAAAGTTCGCCTATTAATTGCTACAGACACATTATTTATGAATATGTTAGTAATTATACAATGGAAAAATTGAAAAAGATGTTGCTTCATTTGCGGATGATCAGGAGAGGATGTCCATTTATAATGTGCACTGCAAGTTGCGCCCAATTGTGGTCGACTGTGTCAAACTGATCTGGCATAGAGTGGGCAATGTTGGATATAATGAAGGGCTTGCTACACAAATGGGGAGAAGAAGACGTAGGGAATCAATATAGCCCCATTAGCTCTTATATTGGCTCTTTGGAATAAAAGGAACATGAGAACTTTTGAAGGGTAGAAATGAATTTGTACATTCGAGGAATATCCTCCTGTTGTTGGTTAACTTTTGGTACACACATGAAGTCCTTTTTGTATAAATTTGGTGCCTCTTGCAGAGAGTTATAAATTTGTGAATGTTCTCTATTTTGTATATTGATTAACGATTGTATATGGAGTTTGTCTATTGGAAACAGCCTCTCTACCCTTGTGTGTCGCCTCTCTACCCTTGTGTGTAGGGGTAAGGTCTGCTTACATCTTACCCTCCCTAGATCCCACTTGTGGGATTACACGGCGCACGTCGTCGTTGTTGTCAAAAAAGTAAAAACAAAAATTTAGTATAAGAAAATAGATCTTTAATTTAGTATAAAAAAATAGGAAGAGGACTCCATTCATGTCATACACCTGAAGATTAAGATTTCCTTTCCATGTTTGGCTAGCCCACCTCCTCACATCGTTTCGTGTAGGGGCTTTTTCTCCACCGGTGAATCTACCTACCAAACATCTGCGTAACAGAGCATTATCCTCCTGAAGGCAATTCTCCACTAAAGGCTCGTTTTGTATTTGCTGGTCCCATTTGCTACTTTAGTTTGCTCCTTTATAGTTCCCTTCCGGTAAAAGCTTTACTGATTAAGCCTCCAGATGTAATAGTTTCCTCCTTTGTACTTGAGAATATGAAGCCCTCAATTTTTTCAGCGAGTCTCCCCCATCCTTCATTAAAGTTGTTTTTTGAGATGATGATAATAATTCTATTGTGACCTTTGACTGCTACAACTGAGATAAATCTACCATATTTAATGAACTTTTGGTTGCAATAAATGAAAGTAGATACATCCCTACATCTCCATGACTTGTTGCTCTTTCCTCTGTTGTCAGTAGCTTCACGAAATCTCTTACAAAGCCATAAAAGGGCCCCCTTGCTCAGAGCCATCCTTCTCATTGAGAGATTCGTACTCTCTACCCAATCATACCAGTATCTTGTCTTAGAGAAGGATGTTTTTTTTTAATCATATGACTTATTCCCCATATGAAATAAAATTCTATTGTCCATTTTGGAGACAGAAAAAGATGGAGAAAAAGAGGTTAGAAAAGAAGGGATTGGCTCCAGTGGTGTAAGACCACCAGAGAGGAGTTCAAAGACCTTGAAGGGACTTCTAAAATATTATTTTGGAATCCGTATCAGAGCTTACATGCAGAAAAAGGTTCCTTTTTTAATCATAATAACATGGTTTATACTTCAAATATTTTTTTAATAAATGCATGGTTTTTGCTTCATATATTTTACTTAATTGGAATTTTTTCAGTTCCTTCATTCATATAATGTTGTTTGTGCTTACAATTCTTTTATTTGCATCATATATCTTTATTTTTCTTCATCAATGCTGTCTTCGCTAAATCACTCTTTAATTGTACTTCACACTTAAAGCACTGCATATGCTTGGTGCTCTTATATCCTTTTGCATTCGAGACACTGCTCCCACTTTATTGCCTATTAAGTCGGGTAAACACTGGCTGGGGCCACAAAGCACGCCATAGTATAATAGGACACTTCCAGTGTGCTAGAGTGGATAATTTCAAAGAAACGGTAAGATATGGTTAAGACTTTTCACAGATAACTGCATCTGCATCACTTCTTCTCTTGAAGTTTTTGTCCTCAATGTGATGGCTAGAAATACTCACTTTAAACTTATTTGTCTTCATAGTCCTTCTGATGTAATTATAACTATTAGAGCTCAATTAGAAGGTAAGGAAAGAGGAAGTTCTCTGAATACTTTCAGTATTACTGTTTGTAAGCATTATCTCCTCTATAAAGCAATGCAGTTACAAAACACAGAGATCATTATCACGTCTTTCAACAATATACAATGTCCTTTGTGTTTGCTCATAAGGAATGAGTTATTTATGATACTGCTGCTATCATCGAAAACGAAATGATCACAAATTAAGAAGTAAGCAGAGTGTGCAGTGTTATCAAAAACATTATTTCACATTCCAGTAACACGTTGTAGTGGAAATAAAATTAAGCTACCTTATATACACATTCAGAAAGAACCATGCAACAAAGGATGTCCTGCAAGTCAGCGACAGATTCCGCCTTAACAGCGTGACAGAGATCGAGAAGTTGCTTCTTCCTCCTCTTGTATTCTTCGTGCATAAGTTTCCTCTGCTCTCTGGCATCCGCCCAAGGCCACCGTACAACCATCTTCCATTCCTGTGGCCACGTGATTTTCAACATCTTGGATTTTTGGCCTCTGATCCATGATTCCACTCTCCTTTGTAAAGACTCCATTATCCACCAACCCTAATCACACAAGCCGACGTATCTTTTCTAAATATCGCCGCAGTTTGTGGTTGCATTTGCGTGCAAAGTCCTGATTATGATGTGATGTGATGCCGAATCAGAATGTTATCGTTGAGGCATATATGCCCAAAGTAAACAACCTTTTCTTTTTCTTTTACTTTTTTTCTGTCGAGAAAGAACCTTTTCGGGGAAAAACGAATCCTATTACTTTACCAAGTTTGTACTGGTCACAATTTTTTTTATTTTTTTTTTTGATGTTTTACTTTTTACATTAATTATTTTTTTTTAAATTAAAATGTAAACATGTATTATAATAAATTAGGCATGTTATTAATTATATTTTTTAATCAATATGTCATCTTAATTTGGGACGAATAATTTGAAATGGAGAGTGTATTATATTGGAAAAAGTTAACAAATAGTAAACTTAAACTTAGACGTTTCATAATAACAGTTTCATAATTATTTAAAATAAGAATTTATATTTTATATTTTAAATTATTTTTACCCATAAAATTTCTCTCTCTTTATATCTACTAGTTTAACCACACATGTTTTGCATGTGTAATATTTGATCATTTAAAATTAAATCATTTTATCTATTACGGAAATTTTAATGGAGCGTAAGAGTTTAAATCACTTTTTAAAGATTCTTCACACTTTAATATAATAATGTAAATATAAACATATATTTTAGTGTAAGCAAATATATATTTACCACCAGAAATTATAAGTGGTTGATAGATATCTCTTTTGCATTTGTCATGCAGTACCTCTGTAACGATCAATTTTTTGATGAAATATGTGAAATGTGCATTTCTGTGTTATTTAACTATTTTATCCCTTCCTTTAGTTGCATTATATATTTCTAGGGTATGGGGTGATTGACACTGTTTTCAATGCATTTTTGTGCCATTTATGCAATGTTATGTTTTTTGATGGCTTCGAGAGCCTTATTTTGGACTTATGTTGATATATTTTGATCAGTACGACGGGTGACTGAACGGACTACCCCAACAGCTCTGGATTATCGATTTTAGGTTGGTTAAACCTTTGGTTCTGGTCCCCGTGCATCCGAGCTCATTTCGACCTATTGATCGGAAAGTTGAAAAATTAAAAATATGGGCGTGAGACCCACATTTGGTCAAAATGGTCTCGGATGAAAAATCCAACTTCGCCAGCATATTTGAAATGTCGATTTTAGGGTGGTAACATGTTTGGTGTGATTTTACGATTTTAAAATCTCATTTCGATCCTTGATTTGGAAAATTGCAATTTCAATTTTTGAGGGTCAGCTTTGTGAAAACGATGTTTTTTAAAAAATTTGACTTCGTCAATGCGTTCGGAATGTCGAATTTAGTATGGTTGCATAGTTTATTTGTGTATATTGGACTCCAAATGAACTTTGAGCACTTCGTCAAAGTCCGGATTGGACTTGAAAAAAATCTGTTTTGTTTTTAAAGCTGGTGCGGTAAAAAAAACAGCTTTTTGAGCCTATTTTGTCCATTCTTTCATTTTGTCTCTTGATAGTTAAACCCTAAAATAGTATGAGATTTTAAAAGTGAAGTTTATGGGAGATTGGGAAGTTAGATTAACACCTATTTTTTATTTTATTACGAATTTAAGGTAAGAATTCACCCTTTTCTTAATAATTTCTTGATTAATTTCTCAAAACCCCAAAAATCGTAGGGCTTGATTTTAAACCCCAATTTCACACCTTTTCACTTTAATAATGTTTTTATCTTATAATTATTAGTTTTTCATCAATTTAATCTTCAAAACACTTCGATTCTTGATTTTAACTCGAATTTCAAATATTTTACCCGATAAAGCTTAAAATGGTTTTTCTTCTATTTGAACCTCATATTTTACTCGATTTGACTTGGGTTTTTAACTGTAGGCTCCTAAAAATATGGAAAACAGATTTTTGAAATAAAGTTATGATTTTTTCCTTCTTTTTTGAAAACTCATTTCGGGGGTCCGTTTTGACCCCGAGCCAAAAGTAGTCAATATGGGTGTTGTTGGTTTTTGTTTTGATGCGTAGATTTTATATTTGATGTTTTTAGTAGAGTTTGGGATCGTTTATGAAAAGTAAGGTTGTGGGTTCAATGTGTAGCGAGCCGATTTCGACTTTTAAGGTAGGTTATAGCTTAACTCTTTCAGACTGGGTTAGGTAGTAAATGATGGTACAAAATGCATGTTAAGAGTGGGAACTAATCATGAAAATGGTTATCTATGTGTTGTCCCCGTGTGGGGGCTTATATGTAATGTAATTATTAAAATCGAGATATTATGTGATATGTGTGACTGTGTGGAGTCCTATGTGATGTTGATAGCCTTGAATATATGTGAATAATTGTATTGTATTGTCGAAGTTCCTAATATGGTACCATTGGTGTATTGTGATATATTCATACTTATTGTTATATGAGAGTGAAACGAAAATAATGAGTGAATATTGGTTCACATGGTTGCAGAAATATATAATTGTGGTTGGTTATGAAAATATATCATTGTGATTGGTTGTGGAAATAATTATTGTGATTGGTTGTGAGCATTACATTTTTATATCATACTCATTCATGAAATATTGATACCACCGTGACAATACATGAGTAACACTGACAACATCTTTTTAAAACCCTCCCCGAGGAATGTGCCGAAGAGGAGATATTGTAACACCTTAAAAATCCTTTTTCGAAGGATGTGCTAGAAAGAAGATATGAGATGTGGATTGAATACGGGTTGATGAACCCCCTATAGGTCCTACGTTGGGAAGTTTTAACTCCATAGGTGTATACGGGAATCGTGCAACGATCCCGGAGGTCGTGCAACGACCTTGTACATCATCATCATCATCATATACATTGCATTTACTTTATTGTGTTTACATTGCATTGTATTGCCATATTGACTTGTCATCTATGCAATTGTCTTATCTTCATTTTACTTGTATTTGATGATCTTGTTGATATGAGATAAATGGCCATCTTATCTTTTGATGACATCTTTGGAGGCCAACACATAGAGGCTCAAGATTTGGCCACCTCGAAGTTATGAGAACATGCATGGAGGACCCATTTTGAGCCTACCATTGAGCCTACCATACATCAAGGCCGTGAGTGGAAGATTGTTTGGAGCATTGAAGACTTGAGGACTCACGGCTTTGGACACTTAATGGCTCACGGTTTTGGGTCATCTTCATTGAGGACATTTTGGTCTCTTCACTTTGCCTAAAATGCACTCCATGGCCGCCCTTATCATTAAGGGTAGTGTAGTCATTTTGTCTCCTTTTGTAATATACTATAAATAGGACATTTTAGGTCTTCTCTTATGAGTTGTTTAATGATAATAATATGATACATTGAAAATCCTCTCTCTTGAGAGCAGACCACCTTAGTGTAGTTCTTAGTTAGGGCTTGGTTAGCCATTGTAGTTTAGTGATTGGAAAAGCCAATATTGTTCTTTTCTTGGAAACTGTGGATCTTGAAGTGAGTTGATTTCCTTGGCGGTCACCGTAAGAGTGTGTTGTTGTTGTTACATTCATTAGGGGTTTTTTAGTTTAATATACTCTTTAGTTCCTAATCTTTGTAATAATCTATGTCTCACTATTTATCTTTACCTTTCTTGCAATTGTGTTAGTGTTTGTATCTTGTAATCGTTTGTTCTTGTTGAATCTGAATCTTGTGTTCATTGTGTTCATCTTATTCTTGTTGTATTGTTGTTGTTGTGGTGTTAAAACACCTTGTAAACTCGTGATACTTGTGTTATTGTTGTTGGCCGAAACTAGCACTCAAGGGGTCCTCGGGTTGCTCTCAATTTGTGGACTGTTTTGTGTAGTTTTTGTGTTTTTCATGGTCTTTCTTGTATCATTTGATATCATAGCATGGCTTGATCATGTTCCCACAAGATCAATCTTGGGCTCGTAAACTTAAAAATAAAAAAAGTGTTAGAAAACTGAAAAATAAAAAAGAAGCAAATCTGTCCATTTTTGTGTCATGGCCGAAATTGTGTTATTGTTGTTATTTTGGCCGAGATTGTGTCTATATCTAGGTGTGTTTTGCTTGTCTTAGGTATTTATCATTTTGGTTTAATTTCTCTCAAACACTCCTTGAGTCTTAATATAAGTTCTTGAGCTAAGTTTCAATTTGTGTTGTGGTAGTTGTTGGACGGCTTGTTGTTGTTGTTCTTGTGTTCTTAAGTTGTATTGAAAAAGTATTTTCAAAAGGGTGTTGTTTGATCTTGAAACAAGAAAAGAAGAGTGAGACCTTTGTTTGTCTTGGAAATATCCTGAAGATATCACCAAAGTGGTAAAAGAACAAAAGACATCCTAAAAATCTAGTTACTACAAAAGAGTAAGACCACTTTTCTAGGTTGTCCAAAAGGGGAAGGGGACAAGACATCCAAAAGGGTTGTCTTGACAAATTAGTGCAAGTAGGTGATAGACTTTTTGAATCTTGAAAAGGGAGTCTATGACCTTCTTTGCCTATTCCTTAGCTGAAACTTCTTCTTCCATATATGAAAGTAAACAACTAAATTCTTGAAACAAAATTTTTTCAACTTCAACAATATTCCAACAACCAATAGTCGAGTGTCACGTCATCATAAGCTCAGGAATTGGAATTCCTAGTTTCTTTTCTTTGTTCCATTGGTTTCAACTTTGTTGACTTTTATACTAATTGGCAACTAGTAAATAGCTACTAAGTTGTAAATTAGTTTTTGTGTACATTTTTCGTGTTAGCGTTATTTTTGTGCTTTTCTCATTTTTAACTCATAGTAACTTCTTTGTTTTGAGTTCGTAAGTAATTTTTATTTTTTGTGTCTTGAGTTGATCAAACAAGAATCCATTTCTGCCTCCAAGTCAAATTGACATCCTATTGACTACCGGAGTATAAGCAACTTTCAATATTCGCTGCTACAATTATGAGAATCACAAAGGTGAGTCTATACGTGTGTTGGTGAGGAGATTTTACTACTAATCTTTTTTGTTCATTGTATAGGAACAAAGGTGATATAAAGGGAATATGTCTTCGATAGCCGGGGATTATTGTGACTATAAGATGGGAGACTATGATTTTAGTGAGGGATTTTGTGCCTACGAAGTTGAGGGAGATTGCGGAGGCTATGAAAATAGCCATGATCAAAACTTGGGCAGATTTGAGAGTTATGGTTTTGAGGGAGAAACTGAGGTGAATGAAGTGCCTAGTGCTTATGGTGAATTTGGAGATGATGTGGGACCTCACGATGGATCTTATGATAATGTTGGGGCATGTGAGGAGTCTTACACTTCTCACTCCAAACCTAGATTTGCTATTTTTTCATTTGCAAAACTTATGAGAGCTATGATGAGAGTACACATGGGGAGTATGAAGATTCATATTCTCCACCTTGTAGTACTTCTTATCAAGGTCGATATAGTATGAATGGTTATATTAGCTCTAGTGGAGGTTATCCAAAGAGAAAAAGAGGGTATGCATCTCTAAAACTGAGGGGTACTCGTGTGCCATACAATATTGATCTGAGAAGGTGACCATTTGTGGGATACTGCGCTGCCTCATTGTGTTAAATAATAGGTACTATAAGAACTACATCCTTCCATCCATGGTTGACTGCTTGGGGTTGTTTCGAGAGCCTTTACTTGTTCTATACTCCTTGGACGGTTTAAGGTTACTGGGAGGGTAAAGGTTATCTTCTCCCAATTTGAATACCATGAGGAGATGTGATGCGATATTCTTCCCTTGACTTACGGTCATGTATGCTTAGGTGTCGATTGGTTTGCACAATATAAGGTTCCAAATATGCAAGATTGGCCTAATATTGTAAGAGACCGATGGGGAAACCGCCTCATAATGTACATTCTGCCCGGGCTATAAAGAGAAGTATTTACATACTTCAATCCGAATAATGAAGAGAGACAAAATATTGAGAGGAGTAAGGGTGTGTAAGGTGGTAATCCGAGAATGGAAAAAAAGGAGGTTGTGTGGAGCGAAGTGAGAGGATTACCACCAAACCGTGCTAACAATGTTTGTCCTTCTATTTCTAAGGATATTTATGTAGGTACCAACATGGGGAGAGAAAAAATGAAGAGAAGTTGCTGCCCAAGCTTGCAGAGGACCTTTACACCATGGCAAAGAGGAATCTACTCAAGATCTTCCACATAAAATAGCTAACTCTTGTACTTTGGCGCCTGTGAATGATAATTGTGTGGCTAGTATCCCATTGAGTATGAGTTATAGCTTACTTACTTGTGAGTCTAATGATTCTTTGCCTCTTGTTGATGATGTATATATTGTGAGTGTGGATACACTAGTTGATCCTATTGATGACAAAATTGACTCTTTTTGTAAGGGCAATTTATGTCCACCTAGTATTGAAGCCAATATGTTGAACGAAAGTACATCATCTTGTGTAATTGGTGCTGATGAACTTATGTGTGAAACTTGCCCGCCACTTACGGTTATGTGTGATATGCTTAATAGGACTAAAGTGAGTGAAGTATATTAAAATATTGGTCAACAAAATAGGAGTGAACCCGAGAGCTATTCTTGGGATAATCTTATGCTTAAAATCTCTTTGAAACTTGATATTGATCTTTTAGAGAGTGATGAATGTGTTTGTTCTGAATCTGCCCGTAAAATAGATTATGCTCTCTTTAGGTATAATGTCTTGTTTGAAGATGATATAAATACTTCTAATAGACCTAGTAGTGAAAATGATGGTATAGCTTGCCTTGAAAGCTATAGCTTATATGCTAACCCACTATGGTGTGACAAAATTCCCCTAAAGATGGAAATCTCTTCTTGAAAGATGAGAGTACTCTTTACGACAAAGAATGTGTAGTCTAGGAAACTACTTCTCCTTCTACTTTGTGTGACTTTATTGTTGAGAGTACTCATGGTGATGATTGGGAAACTAGTAGTGAGTACACATAATAGGACACCTTAGTAGAAGTCGACTTAAGTGATACCTTTCTCCACTCTCTATTCTCTTTGGATGATATGTATACCATTATAAAGAGTATGTCGTTTAGTTTGGGTGGAGACCACGGGAAATGAGAGTGTTGTCTAGACCCGTGTCTATGGCCACTCTTCTCATATGACCTCCGTGCCAAATGTAGAAATGGTGATGTTGGTGCACCCAACATGGTGCTTGGTCTACATGACAAGCAAAGTGTCACTCTTGGTGAAACCCATAACCAAATCTTTCATACATCTTTCATTGATTTTTTAATATTTCATTCAAAGGATCTTTGATTATATTGCAAATATGTGCAACCTTGGCGTGTTGAGATGATTTATTGTGCTAACCCTAACTTTCATGCCATGAAGAGTTTGTATTTATTTGTCCTCTTTTTGGTTTTGTAAGGTTTGGATTCGAGGTCAAATCCTTTTGAAAAAGGGGGGGATGATATGGCACAAATGACTATCTTATCTTTTGATGACATCTTTGGAGGCCAACACATAGAGGATCAAGACTTGATCACCTCTAGAATATGAGAACATGCATAGAGGACCCATTTTGAGCCTACCATTGAGTACACCATACACCAAGGCCGTGAGTGGAAGGTTGCTTGGAGCATTAAAAACTTGAGGACTCACGACTTTGGACACTTAATGGCTCACGGTTTTGGGTCATCTTTATTGAGGACATTTTGGTCGCTTTACTATGCCTAAAATGCACTCTATGATCGCCCCTATCATTAAGGGTAGTGTAGTTATTTTGTCTTCTTTTGTAATATACTATAAATAGGATATTTTAGGTCTTCTCTTATTAGTTGTTTAATGATGAAATTATGAAACATTGAAAATCCTCTCTCTTGAGAGAAAACCACCTTAGTATAATTCTTTGTTAGGGCTTGAATTAGTCATTGTAGTTTATGGCTTGGAAAAGCCAATATTGTTCTTTGCTTGGAAATGGTGGATCTTGAGGTGAGTTGATTTCCTTAGCGGTCACCATAAGAGTGTGGTTTTTTTGTTAATTCATTAGGGTTTTTTGAGTTTAATATACTCTTTAGTTCCTAATCTTTGTAATAATCTATGTCTCACTATCTATCTTTACCTTTTTTACAATTGTGTTAGTGTTTGTATCTTGTAATCTTTTGTTTTTCTTAAATTCGAATCTTGTGTTCATTGTGTTCATCTTGTTCTTGTTGTATTATTACTGTTTTGGTGTTAAAATACCTTGTAAACTCGTAATACTTGTGTTGTTTTTATTGGCCAAAACTAACACTCAAAGGGGTCCTCGGGTTGCTCTTAATTTGTGGACTATTTTATGGAGTTTTTGTGTCTTCTGTGGTCTTTCTTATATCACTTGTATATGCATGTTCCTCTTTGTTCTACTTATATGTTATATAATTCATACTTGTGTTCTATCTTAGTGTGCTATTATGATATATGTGATATAGTAGAACTGTTAGTGCAAGCGGTGTGGGCTACCGTTGTGGGACATTTTTTGGTTATAGATGACGTACCCTTAGTGTATATTTTGTATGCTTTATTTACTACTTTGTTTGGCTGGCCTATGACACCTACTAAGTACAAGTGGACCGTACTCATGCCTACTGCATCCTTTAGGTGCAGGTCCTAGCCCGAGTGAACCTCAACTTTCTTGAATCAGGCGATTGTTGGAGCTTCCAAGGTAGAGATTGATCATTCATGCATTCGGAATTCACCTTTGTCTTTCTGTATTAGTTATGTCTTTATTAGTGTTCGAAGACATATATTTTCCTTTGTGGTTATTTTTTGATATATTTGGCTCCGAAATTGTATTTGTAGTTCTTATACCATTGACACCATATTTTGGGAGTTATGGCTACACGTGTTGATTTTATTATTTCCACTTTTATTATATCTATATTGTTCGACTTTGTTCTAGAAGCCTTACCTTAGGGGATTTCTGTCTTTTCCCTATGTATATCAGTTTGGGTGAAAGGCTTACTTGTCAAGGTTCGTAGTGACAAGTGCCATCATGACCTATTGATTTTTGGGTTGTGATAACTTGGTATCAGAGCAGCCAGGTTTTATTAGTCTCAATGGTGTAAGAATGGGATGTCTAATAGAGTCCCGTAGATTAGTAAGTAGACATTCACATCTATCTTTGAGAGGCTATAAGACGTCCTTACTAAACTTCTCTTATTTTACTCTTTATCATGCGAAGTTCTTTTATACCTTATGTTCTGAGTTGTGTTTCACACCTTTTGTGTAGATGGTGTGGCTTAACTACATCTTATCAGTTGAGAGATGTGGCGAGGAATTGGTGGAGGTCACTTTTCAATTGTAGACCTTGTGATTCTCTCGAGAAGACTTGGGATCTGTTCATCGAGGCTTTCCTAAAGAGGTGTGTGCCTTTCAGTTTTAGAGACCGTATGTGGAACATGTTGATCATTTGGAGCAAGGCTCCATCACAATTGTTGAGTATGAGTCACGCTTTCATGCCCTGTCTAAATATTCCTATGATGGCAGTTCCACTGAGTCTGAAAAGATTCAGAAGTCTGTGAAGGGTTTGGATGTCTCTCTTCAGTTGGCTACATCTTAGATTGTTATCCTTAGGGCTTTCTTTCAAAGTATTGTGGATATTTCTAAGATGACAGAGGGTATTCTTTGAGTATCTCAGGGTTGTGCCAAGAAGGTGCATCATTTTGAGAGTTCAGAGGTCAATCTCCCCATGGTAGAGATTTTAAAGATTCTCATGGATATCAGGATAGGGCAGTGTAGGCGGCCTTACAGTGTTTAGGTAGTGGATCTTTTGGTTCAGCAGTTCAGGTGGTCATTTGGGCCCAGTTATACCTTCTCTGATGGAGTTGGGCTGTACAGGTTGTTTTGTGTGTGATGAGGTTGGCCATTTGGCTAAGGACTATCCCTGTTGTGTGATTAGAGCTACTCGTATTACAGTTGTGAGTGATAAAGGTTCTACCAGAGGTGCGAGAGGTTGAGGTAGTGGAGCCCGCAGTTGGTGGTCGTAGAGCTACCCAGACAGCTGGTGGTCGTGGTCAATGTTCTGTTATACCAACCAGACCTGAGGCAGAGGCTTCTGATGATGTGATTACAGGTATTGTCCTCATTTGTTTTATACCTATATCAATATTATTTGATCTCGAATCGAATTTTCCTATGTGTATGTGTATTTTGCTTCGGGTTTTGATTCTGTTAGTTAGCCTCATGCCTATTCGTGTATCTACTTTGGTAGGTGATTCTTTAGTGGTTGATCAGGTGTACTGATCTTGTGTTATGACTTTTGTGGCCGTTAGACTTTGGTAGACTTGCTTGTGTTAGATATGGTCAATTTTAATGTTATTGTAGGTATGTATTTGTTGGATCTTTATCACTCTATCTTAGATTATTTTACTAAAACTATGACTTTAGCTTCGCTAGGTGTGCCAAGGATAACTTGGAAGGGTGCACTTCATTTGGGGCCTAAAAGGATTATATCTTTTGTTCAGGCTCATAAATTGGTTGAAAGGGGATGTTTATCTTACTAGGCTCATATTCGTGACATCAGTGTTGTTTCACCTCCTTCCTTGGATTCTGTTCGGGTTATCCGTGAGTTTATAGATATGTTCCCTACGGAGTTGCTTAGTATGCCTCCGAATTGAGATATTGATTTTGCTATTGATGTTGAGCCAGACACCAAGCCCATTTCTATTCCTCCTTATATGATGATCCCAACAAAGTTAAAGGAACTGAAGAATCAATTGCAAGAGTTTTTGAATAAGGAATTTATCCGATCTAGTATTTTACCTTGGGGTATGCCTATCTTGTTTGTGAAAAAAAATGATGGGTCTATGCGGATATGTATTGACTATCGATAGTTGAATAAGGTATCGATTAAGAATTAGTATCCTCATCCTCGCATTGATGATTTGTTTGATCAGCTTTAGGGTGCTGTGTTATTTTCGAAGATTAATTTGAGGTTCAATTATTACCAGTTGAGGATTAGAGCTTCGGATATTCTGAAGACAGCTTTTCAGACTCGATTTGGTCATTATGAGTTCATATCATGTCCTTTAGGTTAACCAATGCCCCTGTCGCATTCATGGAGTTGATGAATCGGGTATTTCGATCGTATCTTAACTCCTTTATTATTGTATTTATAGATAATATCTTGGTTTATTTCAAGAGTGAGGTTGAGCATGAGGAGCATTTGCGGATTGTGCTTTAGAGATTGAGGGTTGAGAAGTTGTATGCTAAGTTCTCTAAGTGCGAGTTTCGGTTGGAGTTTCTTTCTTTCTTGGGTCATGTGGTGACTAAAGAAGGTATTATGGTTGATCCAACCAACGTTGCAGTGATTCGTGATTGGGCTAGACCTACTTCGCCCATTTAGATTTGGAGTTTTATTAGCTTGGCAGGTATCGGTGTTTTGGTGAGGGTTTTTAATCCATTACAACTCCATTGACCAAGTTGACCCAGAAGAAGATTTCTTTTCAGCGGTCCGATGCTTGTGACGCGAGCTTTCAAAAGCTCAAAGATTTGTTGACTTCAATTTTTTTCTTGACTTTGCTCAAGTTGGGCGTGGATTTTACCATCTTTTGCAACGCTTCAGATGTTGGTTTAGGTGCTGTGTTGATGCAGGAGGGCAAGGTGATTGCTTATTCATCTCATTAGTTGAAGTCTCATGAGAGAAATTATCCTACCCGCGATTTGGAGTTGTGCGCAGTTATGTTTGCCTTGAAGTTGTGGAGGCACTACTTGTATGGAGTCTGTTGTTAGATTTTCTCAGATCATCATAGCCTTCAGTACTCTTTTACCCAGCGTGATCTTTATATGAGGCAGCGTCGTTGGATTTATTTGCTTAAGGATTATGAGTTGATTATTATCTATCATCCAGGCAAGGCTAATGTGGTTGCAGATGCCTTAAGCCGAAAGTCCACTAGCATGGGTAGCTTGGTGCATCTTTTGCCCCGGAAGAGGCCTTTGTCCTTAGATGTTCCGTTTTTAACTAACCAGATGGTTAGGCTTGATATTTTTGTAGCTGGGCGTGTTTTTGGCATTTGTGGAGACTAGATCTTATTTGATAGAGCAGATTCAAGCTCATCGGTTTAATGATGTTGGATTGAGTTTGATTTGAGATAAGGTGTTAAGTGGGAAGGCTAAGGAAACCTCACTTAATTCGGATGGAGTTTTGAGGATTAGGGGCAGAGTTTATGTGCCGAGAGTGGGTGATTGGATTTGGTTAATCTTGGAGGAGGCCCATTGTTCTAGATATTCCATCCATCCAGGTATGACTAAGATGTACCGTGATTTGGGACAACACTACTGGTGGGGTGGTATGAGGCGAGATGTGGTGGATTTTTGTGGCTTATTACCTATGTTGTCAACAGGTGAAGGCCGAGCATATGAGGCCTGGCGGGTTGCTTCAGAGGTTACCCATTCTCGAGTGGAAGTGGGAATGGATTACC
Source organism: Capsicum annuum (assembly GCF_002878395.1). Taxonomy (NCBI): domain Eukaryota; kingdom Viridiplantae; phylum Streptophyta; class Magnoliopsida; order Solanales; family Solanaceae; genus Capsicum; species Capsicum annuum. The sequence continues at coordinate 122,774,383 of NC_061119.1, read as the reverse complement.
ATAGACTTTTTGACTGGTTTTCCTTGTATTTCTCATAATTCTGATAGTGTTTAGTTCATTGTGGAATAATTGACCAAGTCAATTCATGTTATTCCAGTTCAGGTCTCATTCAGTGCTAGAGGTTAGCCCGTATCTACATTCGTAAGATTGTGCATCTGCATGGTGTGCCAGTGTCCATTATTTCATATTGAGGTTTTGTTTTCACATCTCACTTTTGGAAGAATTTTCAGGATGATTTGGGTACTTGGGTTGATCTTAACACAACGTTTCACCCTAGACTAATGGCCAGTTAGAGTAGACTATCCAGGTTTTGAAGAATATGCTCTGCGTATGCGTGATGAATTTTGGTGACCAGTGAGAGCAACATTTGGCTTTAGCAGAATTCCCATATGATAATAGCTACCATTCCCGTATTGATATGGATCATTTTGAGGAGTTGTATGGTAGGCATCGTCGCTTCCAAGTTGGTTGGTTTGATGTTTCAGAGGTGTGTCCTCGAGGTATGACCTTGCTTCGTGAGTCTTTTGATAGAGTCTGGGTCATTTAGAATAAACTTATGCGGCTCAGAGTAGGCAGAGTGCTATGTTGATCGTAGACTGTATACCTTTATATTTGGTGTTGATGATCGTGTTTTCCTTTTAGTTTCACCCATGAAGGGTATGATGAAATTTGGGAAGAGGAGCAAGCTTAGCCCAAGGTATATCGGCCCATTTGATATTCTTTGGACTGTTCGTGATGTGGCTTATAAGTTGGCTCGCCCCCTAATCTACCAGCTGTTTGTCTAATTTTTGTATGTTTCTATGCTTCACTGTTATATTCCTGATGAGTATCATGCCATTCGATGGGAGTAGATTCAGTTAGATGAGCAATTGACTTTTGTTGAGGAGCCGGTCTCCATTTTGCTAGGGATGTGTAATGATCCTTTAGATCATTTTTCATATTTACGCTTATTTCGGCTATTTGAGCTTCTCTATAGCTGCCCCAAGTCATTTATGACTTGTTGGGACCGACAGTTCAGTTATTGGGCGGTTCATTTGGTTTTTAGTTCTTTGTTTTGAAGTCTTTCCTAGTTCCTAATGGCCACCGGGTGAAAACTTCAGCTAAACGACCTTGGATTGAAAATCTAACTCTACCAACACGTCTAGAATGTTGAAATCAGTGTGGTTACATTTCTCGTTGCCTATATTGGACTCCGGATGCATCCTGAGGCCTTGGCCAAAACTTGGAATCAAATTCCAAGTTTCAGCCATCTCTCAGTGCAACGAATACCATGATCGCGTGGGACTTGGTGCGATCGCGATGGCCGTGATCGCAGTTAGCGTGTGTATACGATATCCCTTCCTATGGACCTGGGAAGGGTCCTTTAAATAGTCACTTTGGACGGTAATTGACCATTTTCTTCAATGTCTTAAGTCCCAAAACCCAAATAGAGTGTGTAGTCCTTAAATTGAGTCTTGGGTGTTGATTGGGAGATTGGATAACTTGCATATTCATGGTTAACGTCGAATCTAAGGTATGAATCCTTCATTTATTGTGTTGAATTTGTGATTATTTAACCCCAAAACCCCAAATGGCTCGAGGCTTGATTTTAGCCCTAAATATGGGTAATTTGCACCAATTTCTTGAGGGATATAACTCCTTAATTGTATTTGAAGAGTGGGTTGGTCTCGAAAACTCATTTTTCGTATGTGGGACCCACTTGAGGTTTAGGTGTCATTTTTGGACCCAAGCACAATAGTGCAATATGGGTATCGTTAGACTCGTATTGACGAGTAGATTGTGGTTTTGTTAGTATGATGGAATTTTGGGGATTGTGAAGTGAATTCGAGCATTGGTGCATGATTTGATGCTTTGTGGTTCGACTTTAAGGTAGGCCTTCGCCTACTCCTCTTCATAGATAATGTGTGATACGTATTGCATGTGAATTTATGACACGACTGTCGTAATGGGCATCCCAAGTCCAACCGAGACCGAGGACCACCCCCATCACCCAACCCAACCACCATTAGCATATCTTGAGTCGGCTGAATTCCGAACATATAACAAGATAGCGTATCTAACTATGTGGTGACTTTGGGATAAGTCTATAACCGAGACTAACCCAATCAATTATAACCATCCAATAACCAACGCGGCCATAAACCATAAACCAAAACCATTTATAATAATCCCACGTATGTATATAAATATGACATAAACAATCCATACCATACCGAGTCCACAGTTGTCCATACAAAGCCTCTAGACCAACCAAAGAGTACCTAGTCGGGACATGCCCCGACCATAGCCAAAAACTAAAGTCTATGAAAGACGAGAAATATGAAAAGTAAACCATGACATGAAATAGATGCCTTTCGGACTATGGAAACTTACCACTTCGATCCAACATTGAGTGTACCCGAATTCGATTACTAAGTAAGAAGAGTCGAATGGCAGGTTCCTATATAGCATGGGTATACAGCCGCCAGTAGACTGGTTAGTGGGTGAACACTAGAATACACTTAGGATAGGCATAAAATAATGCCAACCAGTGAAAAAACAATTAAAACCATCCAATTCACATAACCATACATATATACATATAAGTTCCGAGAAAAGAAACTGGGTTTAGCATGAACTTAAAACCTTTACTTGTAGCTTTGCCGTCCTAACCACCCACGGGACATAAGGGTTCAACTCCCCCTACTGAAAGGTCCCTAGTGCGTGTAGCCGCACGACCAGGGAATATTTCATGGGATGACTAGTACATCCCTTAATATAAAATGTGACATATGCACACGGTCATCAAGACCCCTTATATTGGTAAATATGAGTTTTCGAATTGGCCCCCCTCCCCCCGAGACTGCCACCTTTCACGGCTTAGCTACACACCTCACTTAATGCCCAATTAAAACCATGTCCAAACAATTCAATTACCATTTACTAACCAAGTCTATTTAATAACCAGCGGTATCGTCATACCACCCATACTTGCAAGCATTTATCCATAGCCAAACCATTTAGGTTAAAGGGACTTTCAAGTGCCTTTCCATATACAGTGTTAAACCACTTGGGGGACTTCCATGTTACCTAAAAGCATAACAATTTAGCCTTTTACTTTTCCAAACCATTTAAACCAATTTCGTTAATGCATTCACTTGGGGGATTTCCATGTATTCCCGCAAGGTTTTCAAAATAGACCAATCATGACCACCAAAACCTTTAACCTTTAAACCATGTTAAATATTTAAAGTATTTATATTATTTAAACCATGAAAAACCTTCCAAAACCATTTATAGTTCCATTACCAAACCAAACCAGGCAAGAGTTCTAATGAAAGTTCAACAATAGAGTAAAAACGTTCTTTGAGGCATTTTATCGAACAAGTTGAGAGTACACCTTTACCAAGGCCAAACTAACGTGTAAATCACCATAATTAGGGTTACTAAAGACCTATTAGTTAAACCATAACCAACAATCGACCACATATGAAAGCTATTAGCAAAAACATAGTTTAAACCAATACCAAACCATATGCATAAAGACCCTCAACAATATTTCAAAATCCACCATTATAGATTCATAAACCAACGTTTAAAACATAGTACACATGCGTTTATTTTGAAATAACAATTAGGGAAGGATTACATGTTTTATACATGAAGATTCACGGAAGAAATCTTGGCCTTTGAGCCCTTTGAAGAACATATGAAGAAACTCCAGCCTCCAATATTCTAAGAAAGTGTTTGAGAAAGTATTTGATGTGTTATGATCCTTTAATAAGTGTTATGGAAGACCATATAGGTTATATAATGTGATTACACAAGGTTTTAGGAGTAGAAAATGTCCAAACTACCCTTGACTTAAGAATTAAAACAATTCACGTCCAGGGGTACGACTCACCTTACCATTCGTATCCAAGGGTACGAGTGACACCCCAACTCGTACCCCAACCTTGCCAAGACCTTACCTACTGGTTTCTATATGACTTACCCTCCCTAACTCATACCTAAGGGTAAGAGTGGTAACCTCAATCATATCCCTCAACCGTATGGTAGACAAATTGCACAAGACAAGTCAAACTTGCACTATACAACTTATCCTATACCACTCGTTAGCTCTCATACGACTCTTACGTATATGAGTCATACCTTGGGCAGTAACTAAGCCTCTTATACTTTCTAGGGTCTGAGCGAGTCACCTAGCCATCCTACGACTTATATCCAAGGGGTACGAGTGACTTTATTATGTCATACCAATCCAAAGAGGTCCAAAATCGATGAAATTCTGCAAGTTAACTATTCCTAGGGTGTTTCAGTCTCCTTCACTAGGATCATTCATCCTCGAATGACGGGTAAGGGTAAGGATAAGAACAAGGTAACACATTAACATACATCAGACTTTTCTCCAACCAAAGTAGAGGACACAAACATAAACCAAGATGAGAAGATTACCACATACCCAAAGCACAATTTACACCCCAACACCTCCATCCTGACCTCTAACTAATTTAGGAAACAAAGATGCAAGAGGAACCATTCCTCACCATTAATAAAGTTTGAAAAAAAAGAAGTATTAAGGAACTCACACCCTATGCATGAATTTCTGGAACAAAGAACTAACGTGGATCCTTGGACTCTATGTCCACTTATGAATCCCAAATGGCTTCTTCGGGGTCTTAGTTCCACCATAGAACCTTTACCGAAGCTATAACTTTCATTCGTAATCGGTGAACTTTCAGATCCAAGATTTTCTCTAGAGATCAAGGAATTCGAGATACCAATACCACCTAAAGGAATCAACAACACCTCACCCTAACATAAATACATAGAATACCGAATGAATAGAACTTACACTATAGAGCAAATCCAATCAAACTTAGAAATTATAGAGATACATCACTATGAGAGCTTAAGTATAACTATACACCACCAATTCCATGTTTAAGCCTATCCAAAACATAAAGGAGCTAACTTAAGCCACTGATCTCTACTCCTTACATCTATCCCAAAAAACTACTTCACCTTCCTCACCATTATAACATGGAAACCATGAGAAAAGGATATGGATAAACTATATTTAACCATCGTGACCAAAACCCCCAACCTATGAAAGCCATGCAACCACTAAGCTAGAAAGACAATTCATAAGACTGTGCCTTAACAAACCTCTTTAGTACCCAACACAACCATGGGTACATCTACCAATCACAACATTCAATATTTCACAATGGATTTTCACTACCTATTTCTTTCCTAACCATTTCTTATGACAACAATCTTACCTCATCTTCAAACCTTAACTCTAGTAGTCACCCGAGACTTTCCCCCACTTAGGGACTTCTATATTCCCTGTTTTAACATATCACCATACTTCTCTAACCACTACCACCCTAACATAAGAAGAGTCATTTAATAAACCCAAAGTACAAGAATTATCTATGCCTCCTAAGGCATGACCTCGAAACAAAAAATGACACCAAAGTCACGAAGTAATTCATAACAACCACCTGGACCAAAATGAAGAACCATCCCTATAAAGCCATGCACAAAAGGAGTTCTTGGAAATAGACACTGAAAGAAACACAACTTCATATACCATGAGTAACTTAACACAAGGTCAAGAATCATATCTAGGGAATAAGTCAAACGCAAGATGTGAACCCCAAGCATAAGTGCTATATAAGAATGCCTACAACACTAGTAAAGTACTTCTCTTAACTGATAGAAGAGAATCACAAGAATATGCAACCCGACCTTCCCTTGAAGCCCACCACTAAAGAAAATTTAAGGCTAGTCATCAACCTTCAATAAGGGTGGCAACGGAACTAGAATTTTTCATTTCGGTTACTCTGATTTTGATAACGTTCCGATACTGATAATACAATGATACCGGTTCCAACCGGTATACTGGTACCCACTGGTTTGGAATACAGTACCGGTGTGTCTTTGATAAAATTTTTGGTAATTCCAATTCTGGTTGACCCATGTCGGTTAATCAGTTCTGGTCCAGCGACGATGTTGACACCTAATTTTGACCTCCCGATGCTCCGCTTATGCTGCTATACTATTTTTACGCATTATTTTGATATCAAATAAATTTTGATAAGTCACATTCAGGATTTTAAAATATAAAAATTATTTTAATACTTTTAGTATTATCTTTTACAATTAATATTATTGCACATAATTTTATTAATATTTATTAAATCATTTTTATAAATAGGCACACTCGTAATTTACAAATACATTCTCTAGTTATTATTATTATTATTATTATTTACCATTAATTTTATACATAACATTAACTGTACAAATATAATTTATTTTAATAATGAGATCTTATTATTTAAGATAGCAGCCACTTTTCCCAATTTTTCTTGTGGGTTTTAAATTTTATCCAATTGAAATCAATTTTAGCCTAAAATTAACTTTAATTTTTGGTCCCAAGTCAAAATTTCAATTGTTGACCTTTTTTTAATAATTTTAATCCCAGTCGTTGTTTAGAGTTGATCTTAAAGGTTATTTAAACCCATTCTTTCCTTTTAAACAAAATCAGAACCCTAATCCCTCATTTCCTCTTATACTAGTCGCAAACCTTCCTTCTCTTTTATTTCTCTCACTAAAACAGTACCATCCAATGTAACTTCCATTCCCACTTCGACTACCTCCCATCAGAGTTGTCATTCTGTCACGCCCTATTTTCTGCGTAAAAAGAAGGATTCGAAGTGGCAACTCTTCACATATTAACCTATGTAACTTTTCACTCTTGTTTTTAGAGATCACCCTAATTATCCATCTATCAACTTTCGTTGCTAGACAATTCTTTTATCATTCTCAAGCAACGAAGGGGCAGTTGTTGACACCCAATTTTGACTGCCCGATACTCCTTTTAGGCTGCTATTTTAGAAAAATTGTTAATTTTAAATGTTATTATTTTATACACAATCAAACAGATATTGACGTGTCACATTCATGATTTAAAAAATATATACAAATTATTACTTTTATTTATTATTTTTATTAATTTAAACATAATATTTTACATAATTATATTGATATTTATTAAATCTTTTTGCAAATATGCGTACTCAAAATTCACAAATATAGTCTAGTCTTCATTATTATTATTATTATTGTTATTATTATTATTATTATAGTAGCAACCAATTCCATTTCATTCTTCTACATATTTAATTTTCAGCCACTTTTATACTCAATCGTTGACAATTCTAGCTACATTTAACTCAATTTAAAAAATCCTAATTCATTTTTTAATTTTTATAATCCTCTTAATCTCAGTCGTGGATTAAAATTAATCCAACGACTAATATCATATCACCCATTCTTTTTTTTTGAATAATAAAAACTCTAATCCTTACAAATTAATTGCATATTTTGTCTCCCTCTTTCTCTCTCTTCTTTCTCTCACTAAAATAATACCAACCATCGACGCCTCCGTTCCCTATCCGGCCACCTCTCCACCGATCCAACAACCAAGCAGTCGGCGGGCTGCCCCACTATCTCTTCTCCTTTCTACGCTGACAGTCAGCGCCACAGCTATCATGCCACCAGCTAGCGGGACCCCGCTGCTGCCTCGAACCAGCCGCCATCCCCTCTGTCGGACGAACCTAAGTCAGATAACACCACCATCAAACTAACCAACCCTCCACTCATCACCTGCAAATCATGGTAGATTCGTAATGAATCCGTCCAGATTTGTACCATTATTTAATTTCATTAACGTCCTCATTTTTTTCTCGTTCTTTTCTTTGACAGATTATCAAAGTTGGAATTAGTGACCGTTGACTTTGTTTTTTACTTGACTCTTTTAGTTTCATATTTATTTGCATTCTTTGATTAACATATGTTAAAAACCTAATTTTAGTAGGCTGTTGAACCTTAATTTTTACTTTCAACTACAATTCACCTCAAATCAAGTTAGGATTTTAGCCGTTTTGGCTTGCTTGACCTCTGTTTTTGGAACTTTAACCGTGATAATAAGTGTCATACATACATTTGAGCTGTTTGTTATAAGTCTGACTGGTTGCTTAATTTATGCGGATATCTTTGAACTGGTTTGGGTATGATTTGGACCGATTGCTTGATTGTGCGATTATATTTGAACTAAATTTGCTTGATTGCTGTAAAATTTTGGTAAATGAAGATTTTTTTATTCTTACAAATTAATTGTATGGCACCCTTTGTTCTTATTTTTGAAAATGTTTGTGTCTTCGCTGATTTTCTTACTTTTTAAATATGGACAGATTTTTATGCTTATTTAGGGTAAAATTGAAATATTTGATTGAGAAAATTTCTCTTGATTGATACAAGTGTTCCATGGAAAATATCTGTTGTATCCTCACTCTCACGGCTTGATTGGTATGTTCTGCCTTATTCTTTAATTTAACATATTCTGACTGTTTTCTTTTATGGTAAATGAGAGTTGTGCCTATTTAAATTGATTTTATATATTTATTTAAGAAAATAATCCCAATAATTGACATGTCAAAATATTTTCTTTCCCTTTTAGCGTTGTGCCCCTTTACTATATAAACAACCTATTCTTCAATTGACACTCATCTTCTCAATGACTGATAATATCTCAAATTTAGAAGTTACTGGTTATAGGCTCTAATACAAAAAGTAAAGTATTTCTTTTCAAGTTCTTGGTTTCTCTAGTTCTAACAAGGCCTTCGGCTTACATCACTACTGCAATTGCTTTGCCTAACATTTTCTTTATTATATTTTCTGCTCACCAGTAAGTATCTAAACGATGCAATTTATCTACTTATTTATTTATTGAAGGCTTTACTGTGTTAGAAAGCATGTTTATAGGGATTATTCTGTGTTATGTTTACGATATCGTTGTTTGGCTATTTTTTGTATAGAACTATGCCATAGTATTTTCGTTCGCCTCTACGTTTGCCATGTTATTCCTTTATATTTGATAGATCGGGATTATCCGAAGAGTCTTCAAGGATTGGGAATAGACTGCATTATTTTTAGTTTAGTTAATGGTCTGTAATTTTGTACAAATAGTGTTTTGTAATAATAATTAGGGAACTGCTCGGGGGCGGAGATTTATGTGCTCTATGAATCGCGTAGGTAAACACAACCTAGGTCTACGCAGTTTATGTGCTATGTGATTATCTAGGCAAACCTTATCATAGGATCAATAATAAATTCATTTCGTCACCTAGAAATCATGCTTTTAGGAGTTATTAACTTTCGCCTTATTAAATTACGTTTGAATATGTCAACTTGATTTACAACGTGATTTGGCATGTTTAACAAAGTTTTGGACATATTATAATGACAGTTTCTGCATTTTAAATAATGTTCTCAACAAGCAAACTTTAATTTTCAGCTTTCAACATGATATTTTTATCATTTTAAATAATATTATTTGCACACTATAACTAATTTTCTGCATTTATATTTCTTTTTCTGTATGTTTTTATTAATTTTCAGCATAGTTAAATAATTTTCAGCAATATAAAATTATTTTCCAGAAACATGAAATAAATTTTCAGCACTTACGTAAATGAGTTTCAACATATTAATTGAATTTCCAGCCGTCTAATTCAATCATCAACATTCTTCTATCCATTTACAACATGTTTTGTATAATAAAATTAATGGGTATCACTCTCCAACATATTTACTTTGACATTATTTTTAACCATTACGAGTTTGTATTTATGTGGAATTCTTACTTTCTTTGTTTCATTTCCATGATCACCTTGCTCTTTTCCCCCTTTGTTGGTTAGTTATTTTATACATGTTGACATTTTTTTCTTTTCCCTTTTCCCTTTTTATTAGTTATTTTTATCATGATTTATTTTTGCTAGTCCCTCCTTCTTTTCCCCTTTTGTATGTGTTCTCCATGCCTATCCCATTCTCCTCTCCCCCTTTTGTTGCTTATGCGTTATCATGTCTATCTACTTGTATATTGCTAAGCATATTATTTTTTCTATGTGGCATGTGTTACTGCTTTATACAACTGTCATTCTGCTCATATTTTCCTCCACTAGAACCTCTTTTATTTTTCCTTTTATGAACGGTTGTGTAGGTACACAGACGTTCTTTCCTAAAACACCCTTCAGAAAATATCTTATGGATCGGTCGATCAGTGGTGCGTCGACAGTCACAATCTTTCCCACTCTCGAGTTGTCCACTCGAGGGAACTATGTCATTAACCCACTTTTATCCTTTAGATCCTGGCTACATATTTCTTTTACTAAGAAATATGCATCGCATTCAACCTGGGATGCCGTGTCACCCTTGATGCGTTGAATGTTAGTCTCATTCAAAGTCCAAAAGGGTTCACGACCCCATAAGGATGCATAATTTTATTTGCTATGTGTTGTATTTCTATGCTTGTTTTGATATTTTACCTATCTTATTATTTTCATTCTTGTCTTAGTCACTCCTTACTTTTAGTGTTCCTCATATTAAAACTCTTTACTCTTAAAATTCTTGTCATATTAGGTCCCTACAATGCACTCTTAGGGATTATTCAAAAGCTTGTCATCCCTCATGCAAGTCACCCCATGTAGAGAGCTGATTGAAGCTGCCACTGTATTCTGGGATGAAACAAGATCAATGTTTAGATTTGGAGAGGTAGAAATGACCCCACTCCTGGAAGAAATCGAAGAGTATGTAGAAAACAAGAGTGTGCCATCAGTAATGATGTGGAAAAGGGGCTGGGGTGATCATCCCAAAAAGCGTCACCCTAGAAGAAGTCAACAACAAATTGGGTCTTCACGGCAGTAGAATGGTAGTATTTATGATGAAGTTCAGAATTCCCAGTAGCTACTTGGTTGATCGATTTTGGCATGAGCAAGGGAAAGAAAATTACGAAGCAGAGGGTTCTGACACCAACTCCTGGAAAAGTAAACAAATCTTTGAATTTGTCATCTACTTCCTAGGAATGGTGGTTTTCCAAAATGGTGCGGAAGAAAAGGTACATACTCACCTGATCACTGTAGTTGATGCCTTATGTAATAGAATTGAAAAGAGGTCTTGCATTATTGTACCCATGATGGTGGCAGACATTTATCGGTCCCTTGGTCGATGCAAAAATGGGGCCAAATATTTTGAGGGATGCCACTTGCTACTAAAGTTGTGGTTGATTGAACATTTTCAATAGGTCCGCAGCATGAAAAGCATGCAAAGATCGATTGGGACCGACAACATCATTACACATGATACTCGAGTTATGTTAGGATCCAAGAAGATCAAACGACCAGACGAGGTAGAAAAGGGGGACAAATGTTGGGTACCTTGACTGAAGACTCCGTCCAATGGATGTTTGAATGGTTCCCTACCACATATTTTGTTATCTCCACCCAACAACAAGAAACCTTGATTTTAATAGGAATTCATGGCCTACAACCATATGCTCCTACCAGAGTATTGAGGCAAGCAAGAAGGAGGCAAGTAATCCCAAGGGTTATTAACATGGATGCGTACCGAGTTGACTACCAAGACAATAGGATTCCAAATGCCAATGGCCTTGCCAAGAATTGGGGCAAATAAACTCATATAGATAAGGAGAGCATTGAGGCAGACAAGTACCATGCAGGCTACGCAGTAGGCTATATTGATTGGTTGCATGCTGATTGGGAAAACAAAGTAATCCCATGCATCAAAAGGGGTAAACATATCAACGATAAGGAAACCGAGGCACAAGTTCTCTATCACAAGTTTAAGAAGAGTGCTTTGGAATCTAAAGCACGCCACCGTCAGATAATTATGGAGAATGCCAAGGAAATTTCCAAAATAGGGAAAAAGTTGGAATCTTGGAAGCACCGTGCTTTGACCGGAGAAGGAAAGGTACAAGAACTCCGTGATGAATTCGACAAACAAAGAAAAGACTGTCTTAATATGGGAAACATAGGAGAAAATTTAGCATTGTCTTATCTCTCTTAAAGTCTCCATCATTTGGACAAAGCCTTGGAAGCATATAAGAAGGAGGAACAAAAGGATGATGTGTTTAGAATTTAGCTTAGCATTCATTTTCAGATTTTTTAATATTTTTTCATTTCTGCAATTTATGAGACAATTTGGAATGCAATAAAGTTTAATTTCTTTTTGGGTTTTATTTATGAGAAAATGACATTATTCTATGGAATGATTATCTCTCAAACAATGATAGGCCTAACTCTAGCTCGAAAGAGGCTCCCAAAATAGGAAAATGTGAAACAATATGCTTGCTATGTGTTAATGTGATTCATTCCTTTATATCGCTAATACATTAATTTCTTCACATTTTGTTTTGTTTTTTTAATTTTTCCCTTTCCCATAGGTTGATTTATGTACCCTAGCCTATCACACTCGCTCAAAAGGGGTTTCTCCTTCTCTTCCTCCAAGTCTCAAAGGTAAAGAAGTTATGGATAAAGAAGGTACTAGTTCCAAAGGAGATAGTGTTGCTCAGCAAAATGAAATAATGTTAAAAATGGAGCAAAGGATTCTAGAGGTACAAGGGGAACTAGAGAAAGTGTGTAATTTAGCCAAGCTGTCCCTTAACTTGAATACTCTTGAATTGCAAAATTCTCCCAATCCTCCAATGCCTCGTTCTCAGCCTCAAATTCCCGTAAATGTCCAAAGCCTTCCAAATCCCATCCCAAACAACCAAAATATCCCAACTTCTCCTTATGTGCCTACCCATCATACTCAAGACCCTAAGAATTCCACTTACCCCTCTCCACAAAAGCCCCTGAATCCAAACTAATACCACCATCACGCATCCGGTGGCCATAACCTAAACCCCATATACGTCGAAATACTCCTACTTGCCTATTCTCAACTTGCATTCAAACCTTCAGAAAATGATTACACAATGCAGTCGGTGGTCAAGAGGTTGAGGCAGTTAGAAAATAGTAAATGAATGAAAGGAGTTAGCTATATTGATCTATGCATTCATCGTGATGTGAAATTATCGAAGGGGTATAAGCTTTCTAAGTTCGAGTTGTATAATGGGACTAGGGACCCCAAGGTGCACCTTCGTGTATACTACAATAAATTGGGGAGAGTAGGGAAAAATGAAAAGATTAGTATGAAGCTATTCATGAGAAGTCCCACGGTAAAGGGTCTCACATGGTATATAGAACAAGATGTAAAGAAGTGGGCAGGTTAGCTTGACATGGCTTCCAGTTTCATCGAGAGATTCAGATACAACACCGACAATGCTCCCAACTGGTCCTACATGCAGGTACTGAGAAATAAACCAAATGAGTCCTTCAAAGAGTATGCTATGAGATGAAGGGCTAAGGCTGTAAGAGCTCGTCCCCCAGTCGAAGAGTATCAAATCAAAGAGTACTTCGTTAAAGCACAAGAGCCATAATACCTTGATAAGCTATTTAAAGTTACAGATAAAAGTTTTTTCGAGATCATTAGGATAAGAGAAATATTCGAGGATTGTCTTAAAAATAGTAGCATCATCAGCTTGAACGCTCAATCTGGAGGAGCTGCGGAAAACAAAATAAAGAAAGAGATAGGGGTTGTAATGGCGGGCCAGCCTTCGGAGAGTGCTCTGAGCTATCAAACCTTCGCTCCATCCCCTCCACCTAACCCACAAACTCCAACACCGTGACCAACGTCCCCTACCCACTACAAATATTGTACCAAGCTCCAGTATACCAAATGCCTAATCCTTACCAAATGCACCCATAATTCTCAAACCCTTCTTATTCCATATACAATTCCCAACCAATCCAAGATCAAATACCCCGAAATGCCTACGTCCCTGCTGCCAACCCTACTGCTTCCAAATCCAAAGTCAACTTCGAAAGAAAGTAATATACGCCTTTAGTCAAACCCTTGGCTCAATTATACGAATGACTCAAAGAAGTAGGCCACATCACACCTATTCGTGCCATGCAAGTCGATACTAAATCTCCACGATATCCACATAATCAGACTTGTGCCTACCATTCTGGGATGAAAGGATATCTCATTGAGGCATACTTTGCTTTGAAGAATAAGATTCTACAACTGATTGACACAAAGGTCATTCTTCGAAGGGACCAGAACCAAATATTATCAACAATCCTCTTCCAGGCCATCATGTGAATATGCTCTATATTAATGAACATATAGACTGAGAACAACAACAAATCTGACTAAGGAAAAAAATTGTCATCATCAATGAGTAGAGATGAGCCCCTAGGAAAAGCAATGGATAAAAGACTATTACGTCTATACCTCGCCGGGCACTTGGGTCGACTTGATAAATATTTTTATAATTTTAAAAATAAATAGGCTTGGTGTTCGAGCAAGCTTGCAATTTTAGTTTTTCTTTATTACTTGAAACTATGTTTTTAGATATTCTAGCATCATTAATAGGGTCTTTTTGAATTATTGATATTTCCTATTTCTTTTACAACAAAGTCACTTTTTATATTATTGAATTTGAGTCCGTGACACATAACGATATCATACAAAAGTAAAACAAGATGAGAGCTTCGAGGAATTTGCTTGCAAAATTGACGATTTGGAATATAAGTTAAGACGTTTCACGCTTGGATAATTGATTTTGAAACAGAAGCCCATATGTGGTTCATCGAGTCTTGACAGGAGGAGACTTATACTTGCAGAAATGGATGACATAGTGTGGTCTAAACCCATCAATTCAGACGTTGTTAAGAGATACTATGATTTATCTGATCTTATGCCCCTTAAATTGTAATGGGAACTATGTTTGACCTGATTCCTATTTAAGAGGGATACGTAGACGCTCTTGTGGAGTTCGATTGCTTCATAATAAAATACTCTATTACCCTCTCTATGAGTATTATAACAGGGGTAGAATTTTTGTGAGGACCTCAAAAATTCTATATGGGCATGACATCGGCATAAATTATGAACTGGGGCAGAATTTTTGAGACGACCTTAAAAATTCCTACGAGCAAACTTTGGAATTCTTGCAATAAGATAGCTCTATATTGGGGCAGAAATTTTTGAGTAATCCTAAAAAATTTCTTAACAAGAGAACAAGGACTTTAAGATGTTGTATCGTCTCAAGACATGTCACAATCAATGATTCAACAAAATTTCCTATTTTATCCTAACAGATTTTACTTATCATCTTCAAAAGACAACTTTTTGCAAACATGATTTTCTTTTAAAACAATTATTCATTTTTTGTCTACCCGAGTAAAGACCAGAATGAGGCTCATCAGTAAAATGATGACATCAAGAAGACGACATTTCAATCGAGGCAGAGGCACAAATCAACCTCCTTTTTTTACAAACTCATAATTTTTCTTTGAGTACAGGATTAATAGGTACAGATGACAGGAATCACTCCATCACAAGAGGCCCAGCGGTCAATCCAACATTACGTTGAGAAGCCTAATGGCTGATCCAACAGTACAATAGATATGCTTTCTTATCTTATCTTAACATTGTCGTTATGGCTGCTTTCACTACATTGTTTTGTCTTCTATATATACATCCGTGCTAACCATTTTTATCTAGTTAGGCTAAAAGTGGTAGGACTAACAGGTACAAATGATAGGAGTTACTCTATCATGAGAGGCCCTACAGCCGATCCAACGTCATATTGAGAAGACCAACAGCTGATCCAATGCTGGATCGAGAGGCCCAAGAGTCAATCCAACGTCATATCGTGAAGCCCAATAGTCGATCCAACGTTATATCATGAAGCCCAATAACTGATCCAATGTTGCATGGAGAGGCCCAATGGTATATCCAACATCATATCAAGAATCCCAATAGCTGATCCAACGCTGCATTGAGAGGCCCAACAATCGATCTAATGTCATATCGAAAAGACTAACAGCTGATGTAACGTTGCATTGAAAGACCTAACGGCCAATCCAATGTCATATTAAGAAGCCTAACAACTGATCCAACATTGCATCGAGAGGTCCAATAACCGATCCAACATTATATCGAGAATCTTAACAGCCGATCTAATATTGTATCGAGAATCCCAACAGCTGATCGAATATCCTATCGAGAAGCCCAACGACTGAAAATGTTTATCAATTGCTTATAATACCATAACCTTGGTTATCTAGTAGACTATAAAGTATGCAGGTAGTGGAAAAGGAACACCAAACAGGAATAATTTTCGTTCCTACTTTCGAAATATCACTAGATTCATTACGTAAGCTCAACTCAAAACTCACCTACCTTTCATTTTCACGTCTCTCCCTATGTCATTATTTCCAAATCATATTCATTCTTGTCTCACCAACCAACATATCATTATTGATGCCCCTATCCTTTATCATTAACATTCTTTAGCAATATTGTCCATTTTTAAGTCTAGAATTACACACGTCCTGATTCTCGTAAAATTAGAGATAAGTAGGATACTTAAAAACAAAGTCTCAGCCACATTATTTTTAAAACCACCCTCCCGTGTTCTCATTCCAGCAAACCATTCTCTCAGTCGGATAAAATTGGCTACTACGTCAACCTTTGTTGCTCGATAATTCTTTTATCATTCTCAAGCAACGAAGGGGCAACCGTTGACACCCAATTTTGACCTCCCGATGCTCCACTTAGTTTGCTATACTATTTTTATGCATTATTTTGATATTAAATAAATTTCAACAAGTCACATTCATGATTTTAAAATATAAAAATTATTTTATTACTTTTTAGTATCATCTTTTACAATTCATTTTTTGCAATAATTTTGTTAATATTTATTAAATCATTTTCGTAAATAGGCACACTCACAATTTTTAAATACATTCTCGAGTTATTATTATTATTATTATTATTTTTATTATTATTATTTACCAATAATTTTATACATTACATTAATTGTACAAATGCAATTTATTTTAGTAGCGAGATCTTATTATTTAAGATAGCTGCCACTTTCCCCAATTTTCCTTGTGGGTTTTAAATTTTTGCCAAGTTTATCCAATTGAAAAAAATTTTAGCCTAAAATTTAACTTTAATTTTTGGTCCCAAGTCAAAATTTCAATTGCTGACATATTTTTTAATAATTTTAATCTCAGTCGTTGATCCAACGGCTGAGATTATTTAAACCCATTCTTTCCTTTGAAGACAAATCAAAATCCTTATCCTGCATTTCCTCTCATACTAGCCGCATACTTCCCTTCTCTCTTCTTTCTCTCACCAAAATAATATCAACCAAATCTACCTCCATTCCCTCTCCATCCACATCCCTAGTAGAGTTGCCATTCTGTTGCCCTATTTTCTCCGTAAAAAGCGGGATTCGACTTGGCAACTCTTCACACTCCTTAAAAAAATTCCAAAAAGAGTAGTCACGTTGAATCCCTCTTTTCGTGAAGAAAATAGGGTGCGACAGACGGCTGGACAGTGTTTTGACCATTGGATTTTTTTGTTTAATTTTTCTAGTCATGGCATTTGGCAGCAACGACTCTTTTGGCTTTTGGAATTTTAGCCGTTGGGTGCCCCCTCCCAATTACCCTACTATCCCCTTAAATTTTTCACTATAAATATCCTTTTATATCTATTCTTTTACCTCACAAATATTCTCTATTTCTCATACTCTCTCTTAATATTCTCATACTCTCTCTAAATATTCATAGTTATTGTATTAGTTGGAGTTGAAGATTTCTTGAAGATATTAGAAGCTTCAATTATCATCTTTTAATTCCGACATTTGGTATACGTCTACTTTTACACAGATGTTCGGCATATTTGTTCAAACCTTAATCTCTTTTTATTTACTTTAATATCTATATTTTTATTTTTTAGTATCTACATTTGTTTACTTACATTAATTTTTTGATTGATAGTATTTATATTGCTTGTTTTAATATTTTAATTTTATTTAAATTTAATTATGGATTCCCATAAAAATAGTAGTGGTAAAAAACCAATATTTGGTAAGTTTTTTCATAGAAATAAAAAAATAAGGCTACTACTAGTTCATTACTGCCTAGATTTAGTGAAACTTCTTTATCACAGCCTAATGGTTTTGAAGTTGGTATCGATATGGAATTAGACCATGAGACCCTAAGTAGGCATTATGATAATTTTGAGGAAGACTTACTTGAAGAAGATGATACAGAAGAATAAGAGTAAGGTGATACCCCTACCCCTACTAGTCTGGTTACGAAATTATCGGAAGATGGTGAAGAACTTCCTCCTTTACCGAAATTTACTAGGGCCAAAGGTACCAAACGTCCTAAAAGGTCTTTAGTTTGGAATTTATGGAGCATGATAAGGTAAAAAGTACTGCTACTTGCAATAAATGCAAGAGAGTTTTTAAACATTTGGCCGAGGAAAAGAATGATGGGACAAGGTTGCTAACTACGCATTTGAAGAGATGTAATAAAGAATTTATTCGTCTAGAAAATGAGGCTAAGGACAAAAAATAATGGTACACCATTTATGCAAGAATTTGTAGGAGGTAATATGGTTCAAACACATTTAGACATGTTTAACCCGGCTGGCCCAAATTTATCATCAACATATAGTGAGGATGTAGATAGAGAAGAACTAGCAAAAATAATTGCTATTATGGGTTTGTCTTTTAGTCTTCCTTCGCATCCCAGTTTTATTCATTATATTCAACGAGTATATATTCCCTCTTTTAAAGGTTTTTCACAAAATATTATTAAATACGATATTTTTAATTTCAAGCGGAACATTATCATTATCTTCGTTGCTTATTTGATAAATTTGATGTAGAATATCTCATACTTCTGATATGGGTAGTAGTATTCTCGCTAATGATTATGTTACTCTAACGACTCATTAGATTGATCACCATTGGAGCATTCAAAAAAGAATTATTGCTTATAAATATGTTGACGAGACTAAAACCGGTATCTTTATAGCTAATACAATAGCGGATAGCTTGAAATATTTTAGATTTGTTGATAAACATATGGAATGCACATTAGATAATGCTTCTAATAATTTGAAAGTTGTTGAAGAGTTAAATATTAGACTATGTCCTATGGATGAAGATCATTTTCATGTTAGATGTACTGCACATATTTAAATTTGATAGTACATGATAGTATTGAGTTGTTTGGAAATGGTTGTTGTAAAGTTTGAATTGCTTGTAGTTATATTTTTTAAAATAAAAAAGGGTGTAATGGATAATTTCAGCTATCAATGTAGAGTATGTGACCTTCCATATAGAAAAGTTCCAAAAGAAGTTGCTACTATATAGAATTCTTTGTATCAAATGTTTGAAGTTGCTCTTATATATCGTAAATCTATAAAATTAGTTTATAATGTTTATAATTCAAATGTTGATTTAAGGCTAGATGAAGATGATTGGACTGAAGTAGAAGAACTTTGTAAATTTTTAAAATTTTTTTATCAAGCTACAAACACAGTATCTGCTCAATATACTCTAACTATTTCTTTTGTTCTAGTAACTATTACTGCTATTTCTAAAGTACTTGCTGAATATACAAAAAATTGCCCTTACAAATAGGCAATTAACGTCATGATTGATAAATTTAAAAAATATTATTTTCCTATTCAACAAGTTTATTTGACAGCTACTTTATTCAACCTATTTTACAAAGAATATGGTGTAATGATGTTGGTTCAAAAATTCTACAACAATTTTAAAATTGGACCTCGTGAAAAGCCATTAATTGAAACTTGTTGTGCAAACATAGTACCTAGAGCTAGGAGTTTACATAACTTGTATCAAGTTATGGGATAAAATATTACGCCGATCGAACCTCCTACTTCTAGACGTAGATATGATAATTTAGATGATGAGATGGGTGAAGAACTTGCTCTTCATTGTCTTAGGAGTAATGATTTTGATTCGTATCTTTATCAGAATTGGGAAAGCATTAGAGATGAAACTGGAGAACAACAATTTTTATCATTGTAAAAGACCCATATCAGACAATTTTTAAAACTTTCAAGGGTGGTTCGAGATGTGCTATAACTCAAGCTTCTTCAGTTGCTTCGGAGTAAGCTTTTGCCGCAGGAAAATTCATAATTGCAGATCATCGATATTCGTTAGCAAAGGATAGTTTGAAGATTTCAGTATTATTTAGATATTAGATCAATGCCGAACGAAGAAATTTTGGGCTCCCAAAATTACCGCCCCAAATTGAAGATGAAATAGATAAATTATTTTAGGAAAATAGTGATGATGGAATGGAAGCAATGGAGGAACAAGGAAAAAGATCAATTTCAAAAAATTTATTTCAAAGAAATAGAAAAGTTACGCCTAGAATATTATGGACGTTGTAAATATTATTAAGATTCTAAAGTAGAGATCTAATTCAAACAGAACCCTTCCTAGAAGGTGGTTGTGTAGATTAGATTTTCTTTTAATATTTGTAATAAATGTACAAAGTACAAAATTTGAATAAATATAACGGCTATTCACCTTAATTTTATTTTAAAATTTGTCTTTTGTTTGATGCAATTATCTTAGCTAAAATTACAAAGTTTATATTTGTAACTTTGAAGTTATGGGGAAATGTTTAATACTTTTAACTTTTTAAAGTTAGGAAATTTTTTAACTTTATAACTTAAAATTATATAAATATAATTTAACTTCTTAAACTTATTAAAAATGTTATATTAACTTAAACTTCAAGATATATTTTTTAAGTTTAAGATATATTAAAACATGTTATATTTATTAACTTAAACTTAAAAGATATATTTTTAAGTTAAAGTTTTAAACTTTTTAAGATATATTAAACTTAAACTTAAACTTATTAAAAAATAGTTAATAAAAAATGTTATATTAATATATTATATTAATAAAATATAAGTTAATTATATATATAATTGAAATTAAAAAAATGTGAAGTTGGTTGTCTTTTTCGGTATAGATCCGGTGTCGGTGCGGTCCGACCCGATTCCACACGGGTAACCAATGGACCGTTGTGGACCAGCAAAAATATCCGGTATTCTGGTTCTGGTAGTATTAGTTCCGGCGATAAATTCTGGTAAGGCTGTACCGGTATAGATTAGACCGGTCCGGCGATACCGGTTTTAGTCTGGTGCGTACACTAAAGACACATGGTTTTCCTATACCCAAAACCGGATTTAACCAAATGCTACCTAGAACCCGACATAGACATGCAAAAAACATGAGACCCAATTAGCTCCAAGGTTTCCAATTTTAACCAAAATCATTCAAAATCAAACTAAGGCCACTAAGGCATTTCAAAAATCATTTGAGTCCAACCAAAATCAATTCATATTCCCTTAACCCTTTATGCAATGCAAGGATTTAAGAATAGTCAAATCATATGACAAAATCATCTTCAGTGGAAATTTAACAAATAATTTGAGGATATATAATTTCTAAAACCAAAACCAAGCAATTGGGAATCCTTAGTGCCCCGAAATCCATTTGTCATTTTCATGCATCCCATAATGTTCAAAACATTTATAAAACATGAATAATGGATCATAATACATGGAAAATCAATTAAATGAGTGATTTGTTAAAATCCCCAATCGTGCCAAAATCCTTATTCAAAACCATGAATATAGAAATCAATTTCATGCCAACAATAAGGTACAAGTATAGGGACAAGGACACATGCAAGTTCCATGTTCTATACCATACTATGACTTAACCCCCAACCCACTATTTTACCTTCACAATTCCTGCATTTCTATCCCTTAGCTAACATGTTTCCTTTATTACAATCAAACATTTAGGTTCAAGCCTAGTATCTACTAATCACCATGTACTATTATTAAAGTACCCTATAAAAAATAGAATACACCTATAAGGTCCTCCCCTACTAGAAGGACACCCTAAATTCCTTAGTCACCCTCCGATAACCTATTTACTCCCCGAGAAACCATCCTCTTATGCATAAAATCATGAAAGCACCTCACGGATAAACATAAGAACAAATGGAACCTCTATCTAAAAGATCTCTTCATTTAGCTTCAAGCCTCTTTTAACCCAACCGAAACTATTCTATAAAGAAAGGATAGAAATTGGACAAGTGTCCAAAATAAGACCAATCCCAAACCAACCTCCCAATTAGAAAGGCAGGATGAAGGTTTTCAAGAAGACCTCAGGAAATTTATCCACCACCGAAACCAACCAAAATAAGGGCCTTTTGAGTTAGGATCTTTAACCCAGACCCAGTAATAAAGACACCTCTTTTTAGAGACCAATCTCCAAGTTCTAGGACATGATATAATCTTTACCTTAATAATTAGGGAATGAATCCATCCTTTCATTCATGACCGACTCACCATGGACCCTAATAAGAACGATAATCAAATAGTGAAAAACATGAGTGCAACCAAATCCATTCCTCGAATGACATCGGAGTCTACCTCATCCGAATCAAACAATTTCCACTAAGACCCATTTAATACTAGTAGATACCACATACACCCATAGACTTTTTTAGCAATTGCAGAGTCACCTATCGGGGTAGAATCAGAAGAAGAAAAGAGTCTGAAACAACCTTAGAACCATAACCAAAATGCACAACCACAAGTGGGAATAATAGAGAGGACCCCAAACCAAATAACCCATACACACCACAAAGAAAAGAGTTTTCAACACACCATTGCCGACATCAAATGATGCCTCAGACTTTCGAGGGATAGTGAGGACATTAAGACTATCCTGACCAATAAAAAATCCAAATTTGCACCCCTTAGTTCCATCCCTTAGTTTAGAGAACTGAGACATCCTTACCTTACCTTATTCCTTTCCATACCAATAGGACTGGACTGGCGTGATAGAGTTTCCAGTATCTGGGTTCATAGATTAAGAGAATGTCGAAACTCAACATTGGTAAAATCTCCTTGAGATAAACAAGAATGAGTTCCTCCTTCCAAGATAGGGTCAGTGGAGACCAGTTGGGCTCCACAAGGAAAACCAAAAGTTGCGACCCTTGACCAGGTCTATGCCTCATAAGTTGGACTAAATCTATTCATGTTGTCATCGAGTGGGACTGCTGAGTTTCCAAGATCCTTTAGATTATTGAGGAGGCATGATTCGAAGAGTGAACCAAATAATATTCAGAGAAATTTCAAGACCTTAGACTCTATAGCCCGAAATTAGAATAACCAAGAAAGTGAAACATTCTTAGATGCCTCGTAGCCTCATGAATATAGGTGTGGTGCACGACACACCCATAAGCAATACTCTACTTGACATGGCTTTGTGTACATCCCATGAAACCAAAAGCTAAAGCTCTGAGACCAACTTGACACGACCCAAACTTGGGCCTTGTCGTAATGGGCATCCCAAGTCCAACCGAGTTGGGGATCACCCCTATCACCCAACTCAACCGCCATTAGCATATCTTGAGTTGACTAAATTTTGAACATATAACATAGCAGCGTATCTAACCACGTGGTGACTTTAGGAAAAGTCTATAACCGAGATCAACCCAATCAAGTCTAACCACTCAATAACCAACCGAACCAATGCAAAAACCATAAATAAAAACCATTTATAATAATCCCACGTATGTATATAAATATGATATAAACAATCCATACCATACCCAGTACACAGTTGTCCATACAAAACCTCTTGACCAACCAAAAAGTACCTACTCGGGACATGCTTCCGACCATAGCCAAAGGCCAAAGTTTATGAACGAAATAAAATATGAAAAGTAAACCATGACATAAAATAGATGCCTTATGGACTATGTAAACTCACCACTTTAATCCAACATTGACTATACCTAAATTCGATCACTAAGCAAGAGGATTAGAATGGTCGGTTCCTGCATAGCGTGTGTATACAGCCTCCAGTAGATGGGTTAGTGGGTGAACACTAGCATGCACTTAGGATAGGGATAAAATAATGCCAAATAGTGAAAAACAAAGTAAAACTATCCAATGCACATAACCATACACACACACACATAGATATATAAGTGACAGAAAAGGTAACCCAGTTTAGGAGTCACTTAAAATCTTTACCTGGGTTGTATACCTTTGCCGTCCTAACCACCCATGGGCCATATGGGTTCTGCTCCCCCTGTTGAAATGGCCCCAGTGTGTGTAGTCGATCGACCAGGAAATATCCCATGGGATGACTTGTACATCCCTAATATAAAATATGACATATGCACACGGTCATCAAGACTGCCACCTTCCATGGCTTATCTACACACCCCACCATTAATAACGAATTAAAACTATGTCCAAAAAATCTAATTACCATTTATTAACCAAGGCTATTTAATAACCAGTGGTATCACCATACCACCCATACTTGTAAGCTTTTATCTATAACCAACCCATTTAGGTTAATGGGACTTTTAAGTGAGCTTTCATATACAATATTAAACCACTTGAGGGTCTTCCATTTTCTGCACAAGCATAACCATTTAGCATTTTACCTTTTCAAACCATTTAAACCAATTTTGTTAATGCATTCAGCTGGGGGATTTCCATGTATTTGCACAAGGTTTTCAAAATAGAACAATCATGACCACCAAAACCTTTACCCCTCAAACTATGCCAAATATTTAAAGAATTTATATCATTTAAACCATGAAAAACCATCCAAAACCATTTAAAGTTCCATTACCAAACCAAACCATGCAAGAGTTCCAATGAAAGTTCAATGATAGAGTAAAAATGTTCTTTGAGACATTTTATTAAACATGTTTAGGGCACACCTTTACCAAGGCCAAAACCAATGTGTAAATCTCCATAATTAGGGTTACTCAAGACCCATTAGTTAAACCATAACCAACAACCAACCACATATGCAAGTCATTACCAAAAATAACCAAACCATATGCATAAAGACCCTCAACAATATTTCAAAATCCACCATTATAGATTCATAAACCAACGTTTAAAACATAATACACATGCCTTTATTTTGAAATAACAATGAGTGAAGGAGTACATGCCTTAAACATGAAGATTCACGAAAGAAATCTTGGACTTTGAGCCCTTTAAGAACATATACAGAAACCCTAGCCTCCAATCTTCTAAGAGAGTGTTTGAGAGATTATTTGATATGTTATGTTCCTTTAATAAGTTTTATGGAAGGCCATATAGGGTTATATAATTCAAGGACATAAGGGTATAGCAGTAGGAAATGTCTAAACTACCCTTGACTTAAAAATTAAAATAATTCACGTCTAGGGGTACAACTCATCTTACCATTCGTATCCAAGTGTACGGGTAACACCCCAACTCACACCCAAACCTTGAAAAGACGTTACCTACTGGTTTTTATATGACTTACCCTCCCTAACTCATACCTAAGGATATAAGTGGTAACCTCAATCATATCCTTCAATGTATGGTGGATAGATTACATAAGACAACTCAAACATACACCATACGACTTATCCTATACCATTCATAAGCTCATATATGACTCTTTACCATATGATTCATACCTTGGGTAGTAGCTAAGACTCCTATACTACCTACGGTATGAGTGAGTCTCCTATTCACCCTACGACTCATATCTAAGGTGTACGAGTGATTCCATATAGTTGTATTAAGCCAAAGAGGTCCAACACTGATGAAATTTTGCAAAGGTCCTATTCCTGAGGTGTTTCAGTTTGGATGTTAGGATTGATTATGCATAGAGTAACTTTACCTTGATTTTTTATGCTTTAGGGATTAGATAAGGGTTTTGGACCTGTAAGATGATATGTTTATAATCCTTTTGAATCCTATTGCCTTTTCTCTATAGTTTACATTAGTTGTAGCATAGTTATGATGTAATATTATATTTGGGATATGGTTTTAGCAATTAAAGCATGAATTGTATATTTAACCTTATTAGACTAGCGTGGAAATCTTGAAACTTTAACTTGGGTAGAGGTTACTTGAGTACCCTTATTTCTAGTTGAAGCTCGTATCTTAAGCTTGAATGTGGCTTACTTGACATCTAGAAGTTGATATAGATACCTTAGCCTATTTAGGGGCATACTGTGTAAAATTGAGGTTTAGAAGAGGGATCGTTCGGTCCACTTAGGCCATGACTCGTGTTAGACTTGTGGGTTTAGTTGCGGATGTTAGATATAGATGAGGATAGTAAACCTTAGTACAAGGTTACCTCACGACTTGGTAACTTTTATAGATGTTCCCCGAATTAAAATTTTTGAGTTATGGCTATGATACTCCTTGTGGAAGTGATATTGGGAATTTAGAGATGACATTCCTCTTAGATACATTATGTGACCTATAGAGATGCTAATTCCTCTTAGATTTGATGTGTGGCCTATAGAGATGCTAATTTCTCGTAGACTTGATGTTTGGACAATAGAGATGCTAATTCCTCTTAGACTTAATGATTAGCCTATAGAGATGCTACTTTTCTCTTAGACTTGATGATTGGCCTATAGAGACGTTACTTCCTCTTAGACTTGATTGTTGGACCTACAAAGATGATATTTCTCTTAAATAAGACTATTGACCTAGAGAGGTAATATTTCTCATAGTCATGATGTATGACTTATTGATATAAGATATCCTATATGAGATATGATTATATGTTTATTGATATTATGCCTCCTATATAAGAGATGATTACATGATTATTGAATTATACCTCCTAGATGTAAGATGCCTCATGTGTGAGAGATGATTACATACTTATTGCTATTATAACTCCTATATGCAAGATACCTCATATATGTGAGATGACTAGAGATATTCTATGGCTTATAAATATGATTATTGATATGAGTTTTTGATACGTATATGGGCCTAAGTCTATGATTGTGATGTTGTGATTATTCCAGATATATTATGGGGCTAAGGGTTATGTTATGACAATGATTGGATATCTGAGAAGTGTTTATCATCGTAAAGGATACGATTATAGTTTAAGGATTTATATACATGTTTTATATACGCACCTCTCTGATATGGGATGGAGAAAGATACGGTATGTTGCTTACAACCTTATTATTTAGATACTGGTAATGACATGCATAGATTTAGTATATTCATGGTTATTATATCGATAATTGATGTGATTATAGCTGAGTTACGATCTCATGAATATTTTGTTTAATTAAGGGTTAAGTTTGTGGTAACTAGTTGTCTATTAGGTGACTATAGCATTTTGTGGCTAGGAATCTAATGTATTAGTTAATGAATCCTTCTTAGCTAAAATATAGTAGCTAGTGATGGATGATATGCGGCCAATGACAATGACAGTTTTAGTATAGGTAAATATTAGCAATATTAATGACTAAGTTTATGATATCGATTAGTTGTCAAATCAGGAGCTGTTTATTAATAAAGCTAAATAATAAGTGATGTTGATAATAAGTTCTGACTTGTTAATAATGATGAATAGTTGCTAAATGGTTCATTAATAGTTAAATGAGGATTAGTTTGTTAATGTTGGTTAGTTGATGAATGATGTTAATTAATAAAAGATAGTTAGATGATAAGTGGTTATATATTGTCTAATAATAATTAATCGGTATATGATGATAATTTGATAATTTTGAATAATGGATAAATGGCGATTATGATCTAGTGATGAGCCTTGATTAGATGTTGGATGTTGGCTATTTAATTAAATAATGGTTAGTTTCTATCCCTTGAATAAGGATAATGTTTAGACAAATAACTAGAAGTTGTGTGATGAATAACGAACTAGTAGTTTCATTAAATATAGCGTTAGTTAGGTAATAACGTGTAGTTGGGAATTATTGTCTAGATAGATACTTTAGGGTGATATGATTGTGTTCTTGAGTATATTAGTATATGTGATTCTGTAATGGTAATTGTAATGATATTGATACCTGAAAGGCCCGAGAATACTATTATCATGATATTGATAGCCGACGGGGCCAAAGGATATTGTGTTATACATTGATACGCGGTAAGACCGAAGGATGCTATTGTGATGATCTTGATACCCAAAAAGGTCAGAGAATATTATGATGATACTGGAACCCGGCAAGGCCAGAGGATACTATTATGAGGATATTGATACCCAGCAAGGTCGGGAGATATTGTGATAATACTAATATCCAGTAGGCCGTAGGTTACTATTATGATGATACTTATACCCTACGGGGATAGAGGATATTAAAATGATATGTTGATACTTGGTAAGGCTAAAGGTTGATTACGATGATGTTGATCACGACGATGACAATTTTGATGAGTTATGATATTGATTATGTACCTTGCATTCATTCCTATATGTGCATCATCTATCACCAGTATATACATATATCTATCAGTCGGTAAGGGACGATTGTATAGATATGGGTAAAAAGAATACTTTGTGTTATTGTATGTTGATTAGACCTTCTCAGTCTAGGGTGGTGTGGGTACGTATAGGCTCGGCTAGGCATTTGGTTGTCCGAAGTAGCTGGCTGTTCACGTTGTTGTTGATATTGTTATTATCATTGTTATGATTATTAATATGGCTAGCTTATGACAGATTGGTCATTGATCCGGTAATGAGATTTGAGGTATGTCTTTGACCACTTTTATCTTACGAATGCACTATTATACATAATCATTTTATGTCTAGACAAGAGGATTTGGAACCCTGAGTATGATAGTATTAAATCTTAATAGTATCATGATGAGGTCTTAGAATGAGGATATGATGATTTAGATTACTGGATATGATTATCTAGATTACTCTTTAAGTTGACCTTATGTTTATGTGTGTGTGTATATATATATACATAGCTATATAAAGCTATGGAACTACTGTATATCCCTCCCTTATTTTGTTCATATTGTATATTCATTTCTCGACCTTATATTTTTTCATATATCTTTCTTTGCTTCTTATTCATATACTAGCCTGGGATATATGGTATAGTATTGATGTTGATGAATGTGGCTGGAATAGGATAGTTCACCTTGATACTTCCTTAGTCTTTTTATGTTAGACTCTTGGACTTGAACATGATAGTTGTCCCTTATTAGTTTATTAACTTATTAGATTATTTTTGGACTCTAAGGTATAGTTTCCATTCTATTTATATGTTGTATATATCTGCTTTATCTTTGAAGTTCAGTTAGCAGTTTCTTACTGAGTACCATTTGTTCGATATTCATACTACACTTCTGCAACCTGCAGATCATAGTACGAGTTATCATCGTTGATGTGTGCATCATGAAGAGTAGCCTTGGTTCAGAGACTTAGAGCCAAATCCTGACGTTTGGAGTATTTCTTATCTCTTTCTTATGTATTAGATTATTGTACTCTTGTTGTAATAGAATCTCTTGTACTAATATCAATAGGTTTTGGGAGATTCTTATGTATTGATCTTTACATTATTTATTCTTCATTTATTCTTATATTGTTGAGTAGTCTGTTACTCATCATTCTAAACCACGGTTTGGCTTGCCTGCTGGTGGGTTATAGTAGGCGTCATTATGACTTGAGAAATTGGGTCCTGGTATCAGAGCCTAGGTTTTATCCATGTATTAGTATAAGAGCTAAGTGTTAGCTGAATCCTGCAGATCGGTACAGAGATATTCGTAACCTATCTTTGGGAGGATATAGTGACATTTTAGAAAATTTACTTCTTGACTCCTTATTGTGTGTTCACATTCCCATGAACCTCGAACAGGTTCTTTTACTCTATTTTATTCCCAAACGACGATGTAACCTTTTTGACGAATGTGGATAGGACTTTAGTACACATTTCCAAAGTTTTAGTGCAGTGTCAGACTAGAGAGTCATAGATAGATATTAAAGATCTTTAGTGGCAGCCAAAAGGAATTTAGGCCAGCTTAGGCTCTAGCAGAGTTGTGATTACTTCAGCCTTTGAGGTTTAACATTGGGAATTCAAGTCATGCTATAGATCCCTGTTATCCATGGATGATGTATGATTCATTGAGCAGTCCTCAGACTATAGTTGAGTCTATTGGAGTTCATCAGGGTTCTTTATTAGTTTTGAGTACAAAATTGTAATTCTCACGTGGTCCAGGCATTTTTTATGCTACATCCTTCGGAGCCAGACATGGGTGCATGAATGTGTTAGAGGGTTAGTATTTTTACTCTATTTTGTGTCAGAGCGCTTGATAGTAGTTGGATCTTCCTTCTCCCAGGATGTTGATTTTAAAAGGGCCATAAAGAGCACAAGTATTGAGACTTATGGAAATGGCGGCAAGAGGTATGCCATCAAGATAGTGCTATTGTTATTTTATTTGAGGGTGAGGATTCTTCTGGTAGAGTTCAGTTTTATCTGTAGCCTATCATCTCTACAAAGACAGTAATCCATATTATGAGTAGTTCTCTGATTATTCATGATGATCATCGTGGGTAGAGTCCACATCAGACTTGCAGAGTTTTAGTATGATTCTTTGAGCCATGGCGACCATTTTGGATTATGAAGGGCAGTATCTTGAAGTATTCTTGGAACTTGGTTTGGTTGTATACTGATAAGACACTGGTGTAGATGATGCCCCAAATATGAGATAAATATTTAGCTAGAGTTAGTACGTATTCCCCCCTCCCAGCCTAGAGTTCTTGAGATAGGCTATGATGTTGAAAGTATGGATATAATTTTGTAGATTTCTCTCAGAGTCAGTTGGCCAGCCATTTGGGCTCAGTCTATGTTCTTACCATATTAGTGCATTAGAAGTTTTCTATGACTGTAGAGAGACCGACTACTAGTCTAGAGAGTGTCTTTGACATGGGATTTTCAGTCACTCATCTCATTCAGATTAACTTTATGATGTTGTGGCATCTTCAGTTAGAGTTAGTGTGTGTCACCCAGTTGATGATTCAATCAGTCTGTCCTAGTTAGACTCGTTCAGGTTTGTTTTTCTTATGCCCGTCAGGAATGTAATTGTGAGTGTCACCATTATTAGTGTGCTTTTATTTCCCATATTTTTCTATTATTATGTGTATTGGGTTTTCATACCCATTAATGATTATATGACTTAATGGATTGATATCGGTCATTGTGTGCCTTTTTGTTAAAATTATGATTATGTTACTACTCCGTGGTTTACTTCTTTTAGTAGTGGATGAAGTAGATCTATATTGATGTTTTTCGATAGGGTGTGGTTTTGGGTTTGAGTCTCATTTATCTTAGCACCTTAGCCCTATTGTGGCCCTTGAGTGGTACATGATATTGATGTTCATTTTGGTACCGCCTGTTCAGTATGTTGATATTGATATTGATATTGATATTGTTGTTATTATTGCTACCAATTTCTAAGGTTATTGATATTACTTGACATTATTACTTGATGCTATTACTTAATATAATTGAGTCCTACTGGATAGCTGTATAGACTAGTGTCATCTAGTTAGACTTTTATTTTCTTGTGATATTATTCAGTGACTTGAGTAAATATAGCTCGATTTGATGATTTTTTTCTCCTAGCATGGTGAGGCTGACTATGTTCCCTCTTGGTTAGCTGTATTAGATTAATTCTGGGATGTATAATAGTATCGAAGGAAAGTTGACCTTTTATGGCTTTATGTTGCTTTTGAGTCGGCAATGTGGTTTTGTTGCTTATTATTGAGTTCGAGATTCTTATACTTGCCTACTACGTTGCGGATGTCTTCTCTTTTGCTAACCCTTCTTATATAGACCGTCTATGAGATTGACCAGTTTGAGGTCCGTTTTTTATTTGCAGCTATTTCTTCGTTTGATAGCGATTTTGATATTGACGTTGAGATATCATGGATTCATCTCATAGATTCGTTGGGGTTGTTCCCTTGTGATGGCTTGCCCTATTGTTAGTATGGAGATTGAATACTTTTTTGTTGTTGGGATATGGTTTTGTCTAGAGGAGTTAGAAAGTTAAAGACAAGTGGCCTTTCCTGTGATCACTTCTTAAGTTGGCGAATTGGAAATTCTTTATCTTAAGTTGTTGATTTTTGGTAGTGGTCTTGGATTTGACCTTGGTTTTGAGATTGGTATTTCTACTTCAGCGATGTAATTCTTGGGTGGATTTGGTAAATCTCTATTTCAGATATTGTGGGGCCTAATGAGGCTTTGTGGAGTGTTTCTCCTCGATGATATATGTCTGCGGCTATTCTTTGCCTTGATAGAGTGATGGAGGGGTTAGTGTTCACTAAAGTTGCATTTCTTTGAGTTGCTAGAGTTCTTGCCGATACTGGTGTGGGTTTCAGTCTTGGAAAGTTTTGAGTATGTTTGGATAGTTCATGCCCTCCAACAAATATAGAATTGGTTATATGTAATCTCAGCCTGTGATTTGTTCTTTTGCATGATTTCTATGTTGGGACTATATTTTGTGCCCTCCAACTGATATAGATTTGATTGCTTGTGTTTTGAGTCGATGGTTATCCCTGTGGTGATTTTGTTCTTCAGATATGTCTCGACTATGGCTTGGTATGATTTATCTCGGATATGTCAGATTTTGATACTAGAGTCAATTTGGGATAGTGGTAGTGATACAAGCTTATTGGCTTAGTTTTTTATTTGATTCTTGGAATAGCGATTTAGAAGTATGGTAGATTAGGAGCATTAATGCCTACCCATTTTTAGTTTTGGTTTAGATATTTCAGATCGAACGATTCATCCTTGGTACTGAGATTTCAGCTTGGTGTTGATTGAGCTTGCCTGCGGCTTTTGTTTTAGACTTGTCTTTGCTTAGATTTCATTCATATGCTGATTGCCTACTCTATGATTGCCTATTCAGTCTTCTCAATGTCGGTTGGATTATAGTTGACAAGTGTTCAGATGTAGCCCACGGGCTATATGGGTTCAGCTCCTCCTGCTGAAAGGGCCCCAATGCATGTAGCCGCACGAGCAGGGAAGAAACCCTTGGAATGACTAGTACATCCCCCAAATATAGTGTGACATTATGCACATGGTCACCAAGACCAACCTTACCTTTTATGTCTTAGCTACACCTCCTGCCATTATTGCCCAATTAAAACCAATTTCCAAATAACCAAACCATTTTCCATTTATTAACCAAGGCCATTAATATTGGTATCGTCATAGCAACTCTTACTTGCAAGTATCATCCATAGCCAACTATTTATAGGTTTAAGGGGACTTTCAGGTGCCTTTCTATTTACCATATTAAACCACTTGGGGGATTCCATGTGCCCCTCAAGCATAACTATTAGCCATTTACCATCCAAGCTATTTAAACCATGCATAATTCCTTTACCAAGTTTTAAAACATGCAAGAGTTCCATTAAAGGTAGTCAATGCAATGGACTTATCTTTATAAGCATTTTGTCAAACACATTAGGGGCATAATATGACCAAAACCAACTCCAATTACCATTAAACTATTCCCATGCAATCCAATTATCCAAAACCACCATTAATGCATATAAAAGCATAATTAAAACCATGGGAAACCATAATTAATCATTTAACATCAAAAGCCCCAAATCATATTTGAAATCCAAAATTATATAATTAATGAAATCATGGAAACATTCATAAAAACCATGCCTTTAGTTAGAATTACAAATAAGGGGAGAGAACATGCCTTAAACCAAGATGATGACGGAAAGAAATCACTAAGACAAGCCCCAAATTGATCCTTTAGTTGAAATCATAGCTTCCTTTGTCCAAAAGCTCTTGAGAGAATTTTAGAGTGTTAGAAGAGTTTTTAAGTATTAATGAATAGAATAATAGGGTAAATATCCTCCCAAGTAGGTTAGAAGTCGTGGGGCCTTATTAGGATAAGTAGGGAAATGTCCAGAATACCCCTACTTAAGTTGCGCCAAAATCCCATCATAGGGATATGACCGATCCACACGAGTCGTACCCTTCGATATGAGTGGTACCCTCCACTTATAACCTAGCCTCAACCCTTGGATCAAACACTGTCCAGTATACCACTCATCCAACCAAGTCGTATCCAAAGCATACGATCTGTACCCTTTATCCGCACCCTTGACATATTTAAACCCAAGAAAGATTTAGACACTTTCCACCTTACAAGTCCTGGGTATAACTCATACCCAAGCTTACAGCTCATGGTGAGCCACTCGTACTTAGATCCAACCTAAGTAACCAAGTATAAGATCAAGTTAAGGAACCAAACGATCCGTAACTACCAATACGACTCATACCCCTAAGTCGTACCCATTCCAGTAACCAAAATCCATCCCACCAACCAACACTGGTCACTATATGACTGGACAATACCATCCATGAGTCGTATTGGGTCCAAAGATTAAAATTCTATGAAATTTTCTAAGGTCCAGAAACTAAGGTATTTCGACATTAGCCTTCTTGGTTCAGTTTGAGACCAGTTAGAGGTTAAGTTAAGTTTTGTCTGTTTGGAAAAAGAATGAGGGTGCTGGTTGAAATAGGGATACTCTGCTAAGGTTATCTGGGAAGTCATGCTCGAAGCATGCGAGCCTAGTACTTCATCCCTTTGAGCTTTTGAGATTCCTTCTATTCGTTGACTTTTACGGATAAAAGTCCTTTTAGTAGTGGATATTGTAATAACGTTTCAGGTCATTTTCCATGTTTATTCTTATTTCTGCTATTTGAGCTTCCCCATAGCCACCCTAAGTTATTTAGACTTACTGGGCAGTTTGTTTAGTTTGTAGAACCAATTCTCTGTTTAGAAGTCTATTTTGGTTCCAAATAGCCACTGGGAAAAAACTTAAGTGAAACGACCTCGGAATGAAAATACAACTCCGTCAACGCATCCAAAATATCAAAATCAATGTGATTACATATCTCGTTTGCCTATATTGGACTCTGAATGCATCCCGAGGCCTTGGACAAAACTTGGAATCAATTCTAAGTTTTAGTCATCTCTCAGTGCAATGAATATCATAATTGTGTGGAACTTCGTATGATCGTGATGACCGCGATCACGGTTAGTGTGTGTACATGATTGTCCTTCCTGAGAGCCTGGGAAGGGTCCTTAAACAGCCACTTTTGATGGAAATTGGCATTTTTTTTAATGTCTTGAGTCCCAAAACCCTAATAGAGTGTGTAGTCCTTAAATTGAGTCTTGGGTATTGATTGGGATCTTGGATAACTTTCATATTCGTGGTTAACGTCAAATTTAAGGTATGAATCCTTTATTTATTGTGTTGAATTTATGATTATTTAACCCAAAAATCCCAAATGGCTTGAGGTTTAATTTTAGCCCCAAATATGGGTGATTTGAACCAATTTCTTAAGGGATATAATTCCCTTATGGTATTTGAAGAGTGGGTTGGTCTTAAAAACTCATTTTCCATATATGGGATCCACTTGGGGTTTTGATGTTGTTTTTGAACCCAAAGCATAATGGTGAATATGGGTATCGTTAGACTCATATTGACTAGTATATTATGGTTTTGTTAGTGTAATGGTATTTTGGGGATTGTGAAGCAAAGTCTAGCATATGATGCATGATGTGATGTTTTGCGGTTTGGCTTCGAGGTAGGCCTCTGCCTACTCCTCTTCATAGATAATGTGTAATATGTATTGTGTGTGAATTTAGATGTTAGGCTTGATTATGCATAGAGTAACTTAACCTTGATTGTTGATGCTTTGAGGATTAGATGAGAGTTTTGGATCCGTAAGATGATATATTTATAAGCCTTTTGAATGCTATTGCCTTCCCTCTCTAGTTAAGATTAGTTGTAGCATGGTTATGATGTAATGTTATGTTTGTGATGTGGTTTTAGCAGTTGAAACGTGAATTGTAGATTTAACCTTATTGGACTAGTATGGTAGTCTTGAAACCTTAACTTGGGTAGAATTGACTTGAGTACCTTTGTTTCTAGTTGAAGCTCCTATATTATGCTTAAATGTGGCTTAATTGACATTTAGAAGTTGATCTAGATACCTTAGCCTAGTTAGGGGCGTAGTATCCTAATCATGGAAATTGAGGTTTAGAAGTGGGATCATCCGGCCCATTTAGGACAAGAGTCATGTTAGGATTATGGGCTTAGTTGTGGATGTTAGATAAATATGAGGCTAGTAAACCTTAGTACAAGGTTATTTCATGACTTGGTAACTTGTATTGTGTTCCCCGGATTAAGATTTTTAAGCTATGGTTATGATACTCCTTATGGAAGTGATATTAGGCATTTGAAGATGATATTCCTCTTAGATACGTTATGTGGACTATAGAGATGTTAATTCCTCTTTGACTTGATGTGTGGCGTATAGAGATGATAATTTCTCTTAGACTTGATGTTTGGCCTATAGATATGCTAATTTCTCTTAGACTTGATGATTGGCCTATAGAGATGCTACTTTCCTCTTAGACTTGATGATTGGCCTATAGAGATGCTACTTTCTCTTAGACTTGATTATTGGACCTATAGAGATGATATTCCTCTTAGATATAACTATTGTCCTAGAGAGGTGATATTCCTCATAGCCATGATGTATGAAATGTTAGATATCATATATAAGAGATTATTACAGGCTTATTGATATTATGCCCCCTAGATGTGATATGCCTCCTATATAAGAGATGATTAGATGCTTATTGATATTATGCCTCTTAGATGTGAGATGCCTCTTATGTGAGAGATAATTACATGTTTATTGATATTGTGCCTCCTATATGCAAGATTCCTCTTATATGTGAGATGATTAGAGATATGGTACGTCGTATAAATATGATTATGGATATGAGTTCTTGATACGTATATGGGCTTAAGGCCGTGATTGTGATGTTGTGATTATTTTATATATATTATTAGGCCAAGGGTCGTGTTATGATAATGATTGGATATCCGAGAATGTTTATCATTGTAAAGGATATGATTATAGTTTATGGAATCATATTTATATTTTATATACACATCTCTCCGGTATAAGATGGAGAAAGATGCGGTATGTTACTTACGGCCTTATTATTTGGATACTGGTGATGGCATGCATAAATCCAGTATATTTACAGTTATTATATCGGTAATTGATGTGATTATAGTTGAGTTGCGATCTTATGAATATTTTGTTTAATTAAGGGTTAAGCTTGTGCTAGGAATCTAATGTATTAGTTAATGAATCTTGCTTAGCTAAAATACTGTAGCTAGTGATGGATGATACGTGGCTAATGACAATGTCAGGTTTAGCATAGGTGAAGATTAGTAATATTAATGACTAAGTTTATGATGTCGATTAGTTGTCAAATGAGAAGTTGTGTATTAACGAGGATAAATAATAAGTGATATTGGTAATAAGAGGTGACTAGTTAATAACAATGAATAGTTGTTAAATGGTTGAAAAAATAGTTAAATGAGTATCAGTTGGTTAACGATGGTTAGTTGATGAATGATGTTAGTTAATAAAAGATGGTTAGATGATAAGTGATTATGTGTTGTCTAATAATAGGTAATAGATATATGATGATTAGTTGATAATTTGGAATAATGGATAAATGGCGATTATGGTCTAGTGATGAGCCTTGATTAGATGTTAGATGTTGGCTATTTAATTAAATAATGGCTAGTTTTTATCCCTTGAATAAGGATAATGTTTAGACAAATAACTAGAGGTCGTGTGATGACTAGTGAACTAGTGGTTTCATTATAAATAACATTGGCTAGCTAATAACGAGTAGGTAGGAAATATTGTCTAGATAGATAATTCATGGTTATATGATTGTGTTCTTGAGTATATTAGTATATGTTATTTCGTAATGGTAATTGTGATGATACTGATACCCAATAAGGCCGAGGGATACTATTATGATGATATTGATACTCGACGGGGCTGGAGGATATTGTAATGATACGTTGATACTCGACAAAGCCAGAGGATTCTATTGTGATGATATTGATACCCAAAAAGGCCAGAGGATATTGTGATGATACTGATACCCAGCAAAGCTGGAGGATATTATTGTGATAATATTGATACCCAGCATGGCCGAAGGATATTGTGATGATATTGATACCGGATAAGGCCATAGGATACTATTATGATAATATTGATACACGAAAAGGCTAGAGGATATTGTGATGATACGTTGATATCTGCCAAGGCCAGAGGTTGATTACGATGATGATGGTCATGATGACGACAGTTATGATGAGTTGTGATATTGATTGTGTACCTTGCATTTATTCCTGTATGCGCATCGCCTATCACCAGTATGCCCCCATGTCTATCAGTTGGTATGGGATGGTTGCATAGATATGGGTGAATAGTATGCCTTGTGTTATTGTATGTTGATTGAACCTTCTAAGTTTGGGGCAGTGGGGGTAAGCATAGGCTCGGGTAGGTATTTGGTTGTCCAGAGTAGCCAATTATTTATACTGTTATTGACATTGTTATTATCCTTGTTATGATCATTATTATGGCTAGCTTATGACAGATTGGTCATTGATTTGGTATCGATATTTGAGGTATGCTTTTGACCTCTTTTATCTTATGATCGCACTATTATGCATAATCATTTCATGTCTAGCCATGAGAATTCAGAACCCTGAGTATGATAGTACTAAATCTTAATAGCATCATGATGAGGTCTTAGAATGAGGATATGATGATCTAGATTACTCTTTGATATGACCTCATGTTTATGTGTGTATGTATGTATATATATATATATGTATATATATATATATCTAGCTATATGAAGCTATGACACTGCTGTATATCCCTCCCT
The DNA here is from genome assembly GCF_002878395.1 of Capsicum annuum. Taxonomy (NCBI): domain Eukaryota; kingdom Viridiplantae; phylum Streptophyta; class Magnoliopsida; order Solanales; family Solanaceae; genus Capsicum; species Capsicum annuum. The sequence continues at coordinate 122,735,932 of NC_061119.1, read as the reverse complement.
TCTTTTGTTCATATTGTATATTCGTTTCTTGACCTTGTATATTTTCATATATCTTTCTTTCGCTCTTCATTCATATACTGACCTGGGATATATGGTATATTATTGACGTCTGATGAATGTGGCTAGAATAGGATAGTTCACCTTGATACTTCCTTAGTCTTGTTATGTTAGACTCTTGGACTTGAACAGGATAGTTGTCCTTTATTATTCTATTGACTTGTTAGATGATTTCTGGACTCTGAGGTGTAGTTTTTATTTTGTTTATATGTTGTATATATCTGCCAATCTTTGGAGCTCAGTTGGTAGTTGCCTACTATGTACCATTCGTTTGATATTCATACTACAGTTCTGCAGCCTGCAGATCATAGTACGGGTTATCGCCGTTGATGTGTGCATCGTACAGAGCAGCCTTGGTTCAGAAACTTAGAGTGAACCCCTGATGTTTGGAGTATTTCTCATCTCTTTCTTATGTATTAGAGTAGTCTCTATATTATATTCAGAGATAAGTTGTAATAGTGGAGTTCTTTTGATACTTCACTTTTGTACTCTTGTTGTAATAGAAGCTCTTGTACTAATATCACCAAGTTTTGGGAGTTTCTTATGCATTGATCTTTACATCATTTATTCCTCATTCTTTCCTTGTATTGTTGAGTATTCTGTTACTAGTCATTCTGGAATATGGGTTGTCTTGCCTACTGGTGGGTTATAGTAGGTGCCATCATAACCTAAAAAATTGGGTCTTGACGGGATGTGAGGCGATTGCGCTCCAGAGGTCATCCCCGTGGTTAATGTCTAGTGGTGACATCGACTTATAGATGAAGATACTTGGGAGATCGAGTCTAATATGCATAGTTCATATCCCCAACTCTTCATTGATTTAGGTATTTCTTTGCCTTAGTTTGAGGACGAATTAGATTTTTAGTGGTGGATGATGTAACGATCAGCTTTTTGATGAAATATATGAAATATGCATTTCTGTGTGATTTGACTATTTTATCCCTTCCCGTAATAGCATTATGATATTTGTGCGGTGTGGGGGTGACTGACACGATTTTTAATGCATTTTGGTGCCATTTATGCAATATTGTGGTTTTTTATGGCATCGAGAACCTTATTTTGGACTTGTGTGGATATCTTTTGATCCATGCGACGGATGACTGAGCGGATTACACCGAAAGCTTTGGAATATTGATTTTAGGTTTGGTAGACCTTTGATTCGAGTTTCGGTGCACCCAAGCTCATTTTGATCTATTGATCAAAAAGTTAAAAAATTAAAAATATGAGTGTGGGACCCAAATTTGGTTGAAACGACCTTCGATGAAAAATCCGACTTCGCCAGTAGATTTGGAATATCGATTTTAGGCTGGTAACATGTTTGATGTGATTTTATAATTTTTAAATCTCATTTCGATCCTCAATTTGGAAAATTGTGATTTCAGATTTCGAGGGTCAACTTTATGAAAATGATATTTTTTCAAAAATTCAACTTTGCCAACGCGTTCATAATATTGAATTTAGTTTGGTTGCATAGTTTGTTTGTGTATATAGGACTCTAAACAAATTTCGAGCACCCCGTCGAAGTCCGGGTTGGACTTGAAAAAAAATCTGATTTGTTTTTAAAGCTGGTGTAGTGATAAAATAGCTTTTTGGGCCCATCTTGTCTATTTTTTCATCTTGCCTCTTGAGATTTAAACTCTAAAATAGTGTGGAAGCTTAAAAGTGAAGTTTGTGGGAGTTTGGGAAGCTAGATTAACACCTATTTTCTGATTTTATTACGGATTTAAGGTAAGAATTCACCCCTTTCTTAGTAATTTCTTGATTAATTTCTTAAAATTAAAAAAATCTCAGGGCTTGATTTTGAACCCCAATTTCATACCTTTTCACTTTAATAATATTTTTATCTTATAATTACTTATTTTTCATCAATTTAATCTCCAAAACAACTTCGATTCTTGATTTTAACCCGAATTTCAAAGATTTTACCAGGTAAAGGTTAAAAATAATTTCTCTTCGGTTTGAACCTCGTTTTTTTACTCTATTTGACTTGGGTTTTTAGCTGTAGATTCTTAAAAATATGGGAAACACATTTTTAAGTAAAATTATGATTTTGCCTTTCTTTTTCGAAAATCTATTTTGGGGGTTCATTTTGACCCCGAATCAAAAGTAGTCAATATGGGTGTCGTTGGTTTTATTTTGATGCGTAGATTCTATATTTAACGTTTTTAGTAGAGTTTAGGATCATTCGTGAAAAGTGAGATCGCGGGTTCAAAGTGTAGAGGATCAGTTTCGGCTTTTGAGTTAGGTTATGACTTAACTCTTTCAGACTGGGTTGGGTAGTAAATAATGTTACAAAATGTGTGTTAAGGGTAGGAACTAATCATGAAAATGGCTATCTATGTGTTGTGTCCATGTGGGGGCTTATATGTAATGTAATTGTTGAAATTGAGATATTATGTGATATGTATGACCATGTGGGGTCCTATGTGATGCTGATAGCTTTGAATATATGTGAATAATTATATTGTATTGTTGAAATGCCTAATGTGGTACCATTGGTGTATTGTAATATATTCATACTTATTGTTATATGAGACATGTGAAAATTCATGGATGAAACGAAAATAATGAGTGACTCATGTGGTTGTGGAAATGTATAATTGTTGTTGGTTGTGAAATTATATCATTGTGATTAGTTGTGAAAATACTCATTGTGATTGGTTGTGAGCATTACATCCTCATATCATACTCATTCATGAAACATTGGTACCACCATAGCAATACCTGAGTAACACTGGAAACACCTTTTTAAAACCCTCCCCAAGGGATGTGCCGGGGAGGAGATATTGTAACACCTTATAAAATCCTTTTTGAGGAATGTGCCAAAAAGGAGATATGATATATGTGGATTGTATACGGGTTGCCGAACCCCCCATGGGTCCAATGTCTGGAAGCTTTAGTTCCATAGGTGTATACGGGGATTGTGCGACGATCTGAAAGATTGTGTGATGACCTCGTGCATCATCATCATCATATACATTGCACTTACTTTATTGTGTTTACATTGCATTGTATTGCCATATTGACTTGCCTTCTATGTAATTGACTTATCTTCTTTTATTTGTATTTGATGTTCTTGTATATACATGTTCCCCCTTATTCTACTTATATATTATATAATGTATACCTGTGTTCTATGTTGGTGTGATGTTATTATATATGTGATATATTAGAACTGTTAGTGTAAGTGATGTGGGCTACCATTGTGGGACATTTTCTAGTTGCAGGTGACGTGTCCTTAGTGTATATTTTGTCTACTTTATTTACTATACTTGATCGGCCTATGATACCTACTAAGTACAAGTGGACTGTACTCATGCCTACTGCACCCTTTCGGTTCAGGTCCTATCCAAAGTGCGTCTCAACTTGCTTGACTCGGGTGATTATTGGAGCTTCCAATATAGCGGTTGGACATTCATGCATTCGAAGTTCACCTCTATCTTTCTGTATTAGTTATGTCTTTATTAGTGTTCAGAGAGACAAATATTTTTCTTTGTGGTTATTTTTCTGATGTATTTGACTCTGGAATCGTATTAGTGGTTCTTATACTGTTGACACCAGCTTTTGGGGGTTATGGCTGCATGTGTTATTTTATTCTTTCCACTTTTATTATATCTATGTGGTTCGACTTTGTTTTAGAAGTCTTACCTTGGAGGCATTTCTGTCTTTTTCCTATGTGTATCAGTTTGGGTGAGAGCCTTACTTGTCAAGGTTCGTCGCGACAAGTGTGATCATGACCTATCGATTTTTGGGCCATGACAACCTCTTTCCCTTGTCACCAGAGGCTAAGAGAGACGCATCAATTTGAATCTTATTGTGATCTAGTTATTCTTTTTCTATATTTAAAATTTATTCTTGTTTTTAAAGTCAATGTACAGTTATTGTTTTTTCTATATTTAAAATCTTTCCTTATTTTTAGAGTCAAATCTTTACAAAATCATTGATTATATTCTTATTACGTAATTAAAACTTTTTAAAAAATTGATACTTCGTAAATTTCTCTTATTTTAACACTTTTATATTTATTTCTTGATTTTTCAAATCTTCTTAAAATCAAATTTAGTTGATTTAGAATTTTTAAGCTAATGAAAAAAGTATTAGTTGTCATTAATTTTGATGACTTCTAATAAGAAAATGTTTTACCATAAATATATTTAATTAATTTTCAACTCTTAATATTAGAAAAAAAATAGTGAAAAGACAATGTTGACTAAAGCAAAAACTTTTAATGAAGGGCAAAAAGTTCAAACAACATTTCTAAGG